>NW_028317813.1:21323000-21623750 GCF_062004578.1 Staurois parvus | reverse complement strand
GGAAAGGAGGAGGGCTATCTATACAGCATTAACTAAACCAAAGGAAAGGGAGAAGCAGAAACAAAATATAGAAACTCTTAAAGGCATATGACAGTCAATATGACAGTCATGTGAAACATGACACTAACTGAAAACAATTTTAAACCATTCTGTTTGATCTTTTCTTGGTTGAGGTAGACTTTTGATACCTATATTGAGTAAAATATAGTGGAGGATTATGTGGGCCTGTGTTGACAAACTTTTTGTCACTTGTTTACCTTCCTATATATGTCAGTGAGAATGTAAAAGGAGCTTGAAGCAGGCTGGTGCAGCTTAAAAGGAAGTCAACAGCAGGTCAAATGCACCTGTCATTGAACTGTGAATGATCTCAGAATGTACCTGGAAGCAAGATGCATGTGCCCATTGACACAAGCCTTAAAAGAACCAGCTTGGTGCCTATACAGTTCTTGCGTGACTAGATATTTTCTATCCTGGTTGTTTGATATTCCAGCAGATATTTATCAGCCTCAAAAGTTGGTATGCTAATTCTCAGAAAAGTTAGTCTAAAATGATGGTTTATAGGTGCTTTTAGTCATGTGATACAAAATTACCATATTTAATTTTATTTATGAAAAATATATATTCTTATCATTCACATTATTCTAACAAATCTCCTGCATAGCATGTGGTGATGTCAGGTCAGGACTGATTGAACATATGACTGTGTGGGTACCAGTTACACGTCTGTTTTCTCTGGCAGCACTAGTGAATCTTTTGGGCACGAATCCAAGTAGGTGTAAGGTCAGAACACAGAGATGTGCTAGTATAACAAAAACTCAGTGAACCCTGTCGCATCCTGTGGCGTTGTGAACAAATCATTTGCAATAACAAGTAAAAGATTTTACAACTTTGAAACATTTGCAAGAATCTTTTGATTATGTGGCTTAGGTTTACCGTTGTTCCAACAATTCCAGTAATCCTGCAAATCCAGTAATGTACTTTAACCAATAAAAATTTACTTCAAGCAGGCAGCATTTTGTTGAAACCCCTTATCTGTGATATCCCGTTAAAGTATACATAAAGGCCAAAGTTATGCATATATAATCTGATATATTGCACCAGACTATATAACTGGATCAAACTTTGAGTCTCTTCCTTTTTGTTTTTGGGCAGCATTCGCCTCAAGTGTAGTCCTTCCATCAACTTCAGTCCAGCCACTTAAATATGTTTCAGAGTTCCCTAGCTCACTTTTATTTAAAAATAATAGTTCCTTACAGTTGGGTTCCCATTCAGGGGTTCAGCTTCGTGCAGCATTCAAAAGTATTCAGGTACCCGTGGACCCTCTACCAGATGCAAATAAGCATTAGGTGCCCAAATAGGTATGGTTTAATCCTACATAGGGGAAACCGGTGCAGAGCTCGAAACATTGGAGTCCCAACTCTCAAAATCAAGGCACCTGGTGGAGATGATGCCGGGGATTTCTCTAGTACCACAGCTCCCGGTGCAATTGTGATGAGACTTCATTTACAGGTAACTTACTCTATTTGTGGTACTTTCAAACAAGGGGGGATCTCTGAATGCCTCACGTGAAGCAGACTAGACATAGAGAGATGTAGGACAGGTGATGGGGTCTTCACTTGTTCCACCACAGAGTTCCTAGAAAGCAGGTCAGGTACACACAGCTCCGACTCAGCAGCTAAACAGCCTTCCAGATACTGGTCCACTCTTTCAACTGCAGACTGTTGCTTCTCGGACAAAGACAGGTGTAAGGCTGGTGCTGAATTGGTCAATCCACCTGCTTCCTGGTTGCTGAGTTCCCGCGAATCAACCTCTGCAATGTCAGGGGAGCCAGGCTTCACCTTGCTGGAGTACGGAAAACCCTCCAGAGCTGTCTAATCCGAAGGGGGTGAGCTACTCATGACAAAAGGGAGACCTCATGTCCTATCTACAACCTGTCTCGACCTGACTAGGAGTTGTCTCCCTGGGTCCTGCATCCCACAGTGTATCCCACCATGTGTTCCTCCAAGAGATGCACCAGTTTAGCACTATAGACTAATGATGTGCTGTACCAGCTCACACCTCTAGTGATAACAGGCACTCACTTCAATCACAAGCAGCCAGAGTCTTGTTACAATTCTATTTTATTGTACTTGAGGTAGGTAGTAATGACAGTCCATAATAAATGAATACTCTTCACTTCAGTAGTAATACAGATCCTCTTTATATGGCAGTGTACTTCCCATAACCTGGTATAGGGTTGCCCATCCAGGGGTGCAAGAATTAGATTAAGTCCTTTAATCCATTTTCATCATTCAGACTCGTCTATCCCCATCAGCCTCTGAACAATGATTATGTTCCACCCAGAGTTTATAAAGAATCCTGCAGGGAGGGATGTGAACTCACCTCACTTCCTGGGAGGGCTTACATTTTGTTTCTTAAAGGGACCTACAAGCCCTTATACTAAAAAGGGCTGTTCATGCATGCAAAATTAAGATGTTGGTTGCTGGCAATACATGAACCTACCCAATAGACTGGGCTCCAGAAGTTATACCAGGATTTTCTAATCCTGGACAGGACTTGTTTTCTCCTAATGAGATACACATCCTGGAACCCCTAAACCTGAGAGAATGAGAACTCCCAACTTTTCTTACACTGAGACAAGATGCAGCATTGTCACAGGCAGTTTGGTCTATTTATTGAGGCTATGAAAAATCTATCTGTGTTGGAGAAAATAGGACACTGTGTTCCCTCTGGATCAGGACATTCAGTGTTCAGGCAAAGCATTTTGTCATAAACAAGTAAGACATGACAAGGGTGGCCTCTCATACTGCTCTAGTTCAAACACTTCTGGGTTGGAGAACAGGGAATTTAGAGACAAAGGAGTTTAAAGGCTGGTTCCAACAGCCATTAAGGAACTAAAGAACAGTGTCAGCTCGTTTGTTGAACTTTCTTTATTTTTAATTCACACATAACTTTACATGGGTGAAAGCTCAGTGTGTGGGACAGTGCAGTGTGGTGAGGATGCAGAAAACACACAGAGCCCTGGGGAGATTTTAAGAGTATATTATAACGAAGCCCAGAATACAAAACAAGCCCAGTGGGAAAGCAACCCAACTGGGCTCACTCACAAGTAGTACAATAAAGAGGCAGTAGAGCGGTGGACCAGAAATGCTGACCGGAGCTGTCTTGAGGAGTGGAATGCGACCTGGCCAGCCTGTACCCAAAAGGGAGGCTTCCAGGAAAGATGGTGCGTCCCTGCACTTTCTATACTCCTCCAGAACCTTTCCCTAATGCTATGCATCATCCCAGGAGCCAGGGTCAAATGTGGCTCCGGCATGCAGTTGGATAGCTGCCTCCCTGTGACCAAGGAGACCATCGACCTCCTCCACCTGTGTTGCCAAGCGCCACCTACAGTGGAGAAGGTAGACTGCACCTGCCTGCAAGTGTCTTTCTCAGGGGTGTTGTTAAATGTGGATTCACACATGTGCGGTGTGAATTGAAGCTCCGTTTTGTCAGCTAATTGACAAAGTAGTTGTTCAGCGGTTCAGGTCAGGTTTAGATCAGAATCAGGTTAAGTTTACATCAGTATCAGGTCAGGTTTACATCAGGATCAGGAGAGAAAACCATCCTGAAATCCTGTTCACAAACTCATGACGTGTGATTCAAAAGTGGTTCCCATAGAAGTCAATGAGCCTGCAATGCACATCTGAACCGGACTGCACTGCTCAGAAATCGGGCATGATTCTTTTTCAATCTGCACTGAATCCGCACTGCTTGTGCACTGGATGTATGTGAACAGGGACCATAGGAAGCAATGTTATTTCATATATCATGCGGATTGGATGCGGTTCAAACAGCATTCAATCTGCATTTATGAGAACCGGCACTAAGATTGCGAAAGACCCAGGGCACCTTTGGTCATATCCAAGAGAAAACACTAGGCACTGGTTTAAAAGAGCATGGGTAAACAGGCCTGAGGCTACTCTCTGTATACACTGCATAGTCCTTGTATCTACAATATATACACTATATTGCCAAAAGTATTAGGATGCCTGCCTTTACATGAACATGAACTTTAATGTCATCCCAGTCTTAGTCCATTGAGTTCAATATTGAGTTGACCCATCCTTTACAGCTGTAACAAGCTTCAGCTCTTCTTTGAAAGGCTGTCCACAAGGTTTACTGTGGGAATGTTTGACCATTCTTCCAGAAGCGCATTTCTGAGGTCAGGCACTGATGTTGGACGAGAAGGCCTGACTCGCAGTCGCTGCTCTAATTCATCCCAAAGGTGTTCTATCAGGTTGAGGTGCAGGCCAGTCAAGTTCCTCTACCCCAAACTTGTTCATCCATGTCTTTTATGGACCTTGTTTTGTGCACTGGTGAGCAGTCATGTTTAGAAAAGGAAGGGGCCATCCCCAAACTGTTCCCACAAAGTTGGGAGCATGAGCTTGTCCAAAATGTCTTGGTATGCTGACGCCTTAAAAGTTTCCCTCACTGGAACTAAGGGGCTGTTAAATCTAAATTATGATTCGGCACTTATATTAATGGCAAGCTTGCAAAATATTTGGTTTTTATGATTAGTCATAATTAATATTAATATGTGTAAGTGGTCTTTGACAAATGGTAGTATTTACTATTCTTCAATTATAGCTGAGACCAAAAGATATACAAGTTAAGCTGAAATAGTATATACCAGTTGAAAGTTGAGTAGACTATATTTAGAGATATTTAGGCATAAAAGTATTTGGTAGTTATGTCAAGGTTATTAGAAGTGACTTACTATTACATTACGTATTTTCTGTGTATATTTAGAATACATTTCTAACATTAATACATATATAGTTTAGTGATTATACATTGATATGTTCTTAAGCTATACTATCTTTTAAATATATAGCTAAGGGTTACATCATTGGTACATCAGCATACATATGTTCCTGTCCATCGAACATCATATGTTTAGCATCTTCACCTTATATGAAATGGCTTTGCTAAGCAGTAATACTTTTCATAGAAGGTATTGAGATCACTAACTATGACGTACATTTGCCTCTTAAAAGTCCATGAGACGACGGACACACACTCACGCTCACACACTAATATTGACACTTTGACATACACGTACACACACGGATGAGATGCTGGAACAGGTGCTGCAAGACGAGATCATCATTAACGTCACGTCCGGCTCTT
Organism: Staurois parvus; assembly: GCF_062004578.1. Lineage (NCBI taxonomy): Eukaryota > Metazoa > Chordata > Amphibia > Anura > Ranidae > Staurois > Staurois parvus. The sequence continues at coordinate 21,618,578 of NW_028317813.1, read as the reverse complement.
TCTCTCTCGGACTCTGAGTTGGAGAAGGACATGAGAATCGCACATGGCAAGGACAGCCATGACAGATAATGGTGACTTTGTTTTAAACCTTCGCTTGTCATTTTTACAATAGTTTTATCTACATGGAACTGTTCATAATACGCTTTACATTGTTATTTTACTCCATTGTGTGATAGAATAAAATCACACTTCATTTTTATTTCAATGGCTCTTTCATTCATAATCGCTTCAAGACACTAGAAGAAGTATTATATGTGTCTAAAAATCCAACAGGGGCTAAGCCCAACCCCTGGAAAACAACCCCACACCATAAATTCCTCTCCACCAAAGTTTGTACTTGGCACAATGCAGTTAGATAAGTACCGTTCTCCTGGCAACCACCAAATCCAGACATGTCCATCTGATTGCCAGACAGAGGAATGCTCTAGAGTCCAGTGGTGGAGTGCTTTACACCACTGCATCCGACACTTTGCATTGCACTTGGTGATGTAGGGCTTGGATGCAGCTGCTCGGCCATGGAAACCCATACCATGAAGCTCTCTATGCACTGATGTTGTGCTAATCTGAAGGCAACACAAAATTTAGAGGTCTTAAGCTATTGACTCTGCAGACAGATGGTGACTTCTGCGCACTGTGCTCTTCAGCATGCCCTGACCACGCTCTGTCATTTTACATGGCTTACCACTTCGTGACTGAGTTGCTGTTGTTCCCAGTTGCTTCCACTTTGTTATAACACCACTAACAGTTGACTGTGGAATGTTTAGTAGAAAGGACATTTCACAGATGGACTTATTGCACAGGTGGCAACCTATCACACTACCACAATTGAATTCACTGAGTTCCTGAGAGCGACCCATTCTTTCCCAAATGTGTGGAAGCTGTGTGAATGCCTAGGGGCTTGATTTAATTAATACACCTGTGGCCATGGAGGTGATTGGAACACCAGAATCCAATAATTAGGAGGGATGTCCCAATACTTTTGGCAATATAGTGTATGTTAACTGCCACAAGCCAGAGTCGTTCACTACACATATCCCTGAGGACGAAGGATTATTGTTTTTAAATTAAACTCTTCAATTACAAACTTTTTTTGCACACGGATTCTAGACAGAGAGTTTATACTTTGACAAAGCACACAGGGGAGAAAAACGTTTTTAAATATTTGTAATCTACTCAGTAACCAATAAAAGAGTAGACAATTAATGTTTGTTCAGGAGTATGAAGTGTATTGCACAGCTTACATAATAGAGTAGTAAGGACCATGTAATATACAATGCAGTGTAGCCACCCTGTCCTAAACAGGGCCTATTATCTAAATTTAGTCATGCTGGGTGATAGTGAGCCCAGACTAACTATAGTCCATTTGCCCATTTGTTTTTCTCCTAAAAACAGTGAAGCTGTTGTTTCTCACTGCTGCCAGTAGATGTCACTGGTACCTCTTGCAATAGTATGAAATGTTATAGTAAAACTGAATTGTAAATATTTGTAATGCTAGCCAACCAGTAGAAGGTTCATTGCCACTGGTGCATGCAGGGGGGATTATAAATATCTAGGCAGGGCCAGGTGATCTCTCTTTCCTCCCAGGCTGTGGTCTGTTCATGGACAAGAAGGAGCCTGCCTATCCCAGTGTGTTTGGTTGCTTGAAGCCCTGTGCTCAGGGAGCTTCCCAGGGCATATGAGAGGAACTGTTGTGTGAGATGAAGTACCAAAGGTCACTCTGGCACTTGAGGTTCTGGAGGAGGAACTCCTGGAAGGTCTGGAAAAGCATCGCGATGGGGTCATCAAGGCTGTTGCTGCTACAGGGAAAGATATGGTTGCTAACGGAGATGGCTACATCTAAAAAAGTACAGGTACTGGGTTCAGCTTAAGGTACTTTTCTATACCAGGGTCTATGGTTGATCTATGGAGTCTGCGGGTCAGTAATGGGTGTTCTGAACTCTTTATCCCTCTTTCCCTGGAGTTTAAGCATGGGTTAATAAAATTCTATGTTTTCACTTAAAGGTGACTTCCCTCCATCGGTGCACATTTCCTATTACTGCCTAACAGGGCCGGTACTAGACTATGTTGCACCCTAAGCAAGACCAGATACTTGCAACCCCCCCCCTCCCAAAAAAAAAACTTCAAAATTAATTTGATAATTCTAGCATCAGAACTCCTGCACAACACTGTAAGACTAAACTGTTGGGGCTCTGCGTGTGGGTACCTATGAAACGGTGAAAATCTTCAGTACCCTATATTTTTTTATAGGCAATGCTTTAAAAGCCCTACAGGCCATCAATTTAGTGTTATGCAGGGGTTCTGATGCTAGAATTATTGCTCTCAGTTAGGCCTGCGTGGTAATATATAACATGTGTAGGGCAATCGCAAGCATCAAAGTGCATGCATTTTTCTATGTGTGTGTGTGTGTGGGTGGGCTCTAAAATGTTTTTTATTTTTATGTGTCTCTTTAAATGTTTAAAGAAAATGTTTACATTTTATATTTTACTATTGTTATTCTTCTGGTGCAGCTGTAGCCAATCAGCTCCTAACTTCAGTTTGTTCAATCAAGCTTTAACAAAAAAAATGGCGACTGATTGGTTTATATGCAGAGCTGCACCAGATTTTAAACTCTCCAGTTATAGTAAATCAACCCCATAAAATGTAGCTGTTAGGACCATGTAATATAAAACAAAGTGCAGTGATCAGCAAAATGTAATGTACAGAACAGCGTACAGCTTTCATTTCAAATACATTGTGGTGGTGTATAGAGCCAAAAATGTTAGAATTGTGTCAATGTCCCAATATTTATGGCCTGACTGTATATGACTGTATATGAGTCACTTTATGGTGAGCTACAGCCCATTCTTGACTGATGTGGCAGAGCTGCTCAAGGCTCGGGAAGGATCTTGACCAAACCCTCCCCCAGCAGATGAGACCTGGAGCCAGCTGCGCTCGCTCATTCCTCAGCCCGGAAATCCAGTGAGGAGCATAGACCGTCACTGCTCTCTGCTCTGAGCAGACTGAGAATTGAGTGATCAGCTGTCATGTGATTGCTCAGTTCTTGGTCTTGGAGCCGACTTATCACAGCTGCAGTATCACACCGATGCTGCAGCATAGAGGTGAGTATGCATATTTATTTTTTAAACATGCCAAACTTCTTTAGGCCTTGTTCACATCAGTGTACGCATTCTGCGAGGGAACAAAGAAAACAATTGTTCTCTATGTGCCCCGTTCACACCACAACACTGGAACTTGTATGAAACTCACTAAACACACATGAAAACTGATATTAACTGATGTCACTGCAAGTGAAACCTGCGTTTTTTCCATCAGTTTTTCTGCGCTTATGGTGTTAACGAGGCCTAAAATTGCTTTCTTTGGTGTAACAAAATGTGGTAAATTTTATATCACCATTTAATTTTTTTTTTTTTTCAAATGGCTAAGCAGTAAGTATACAGCACTGATACTTATTTTAAATATTTGTTGTGAAATGTGTGCTTTGGACAGGGTTTTATGCCCATGATGTTAGGTGCACTTTGATACGTCTGCCATGCATTGATCTCATGGACAGCCATCCTGGGAAGAGGAAAAATCATATTTATTTACTGCTTTCCTGTGGTACAATGACAGTGACCTTATAATAGATGTCACCTAGTGGGCACCAGTCCTAAACCAGAGAAACAAAGTACCTGTTGTGGTGCTGCTGGTAAATGATAAACATGGGACTCTTTAAAGTTTAAACAGACATAAAAAACAGGCAAGAGACTTGGAATGAGTTGGAGAGGTAGCGTTTTACAAACAAGATGTTACTGGAAAAAACAATAAGCTATCCATACTAAAGAAGCCTGATAATTCATTAGCAAGAATCAGAGTCTCAGAAAATAATTTTTGACCCAACATATGCATCCAGTCAGTGAGTAGTCCTTTTGAGTAAGATATGTCAGCATCAGCAGAGTTCTAAAGGTATTGTGATAGGAACCAGCATTTTTTAATGTACTGATCTGTTGCATTTATTGAAACCTTTGTTTGTAGCACTAGGGGAGAACTAGGAACTTTTGGACTGGTGGACAAACACAGACAACTAGCTTTTGATGGTAGTGACAGATTTATTTGAGCTAAAGAAAGTGTATAATGCAAAGTGTGTCATGGTGCTGCATTGATTGGTGTGAATGGTGGACATGGTTTATGGTGATACACCTTTTTACATGTTCCAGCATCAGCTTACTTTGTGTCTCTTGGCATTTAGTCACATGACATCCCAGAGCTGCAAAAAAGGAAGTTTCCCCGCACACTGTGAACACATGGGGAGCAAGTATGTATTTAATGGCCATCAGTCACGTGTCACTGACTGCAGGTCCCATTCTAATAGATGTCTAGTGAAGTATCTCAATTCAGGGACACCAGCCCAACATAGGTTTTTGATGCTCTCCCCAGCCCAGTCCTCCCTTATATATAGAGGCTTGCATACATGAATACTGAGACTTTGGAGGATCTCTGGAGGATATGGTTTCTGGTTAACTAGAGCAAGAATCGATTTTAACAACAGTGAAGCCTTTAACAATTACAAATAATAATTTGAAACAAAAAAAGAATACTCTTAGCAGATTCCAGAATTCACATAAGGATGCTGCTACTACAGACTACAGATGCAAGCTCTCATCACTCTACAAATGCCTAAAAAAGGAATCTAACAGATCTGGAAAGCTTGCTATTGTAATAATAAAAAAATAACTGAGTATTATTTAAATGTCAGACTTTTTATATTAAAGCAGGCTTTAACTCCCCCTGCATTCCCCTTTCCTATACCTATTACCTGTTATGCTGGTTTAAATTCATAATGAACACTCACTTGCCCAAAGGATCCAACATTGTTCTGCAGAGATGAACTGTTCAACTGTCTGTGTTTGTGTCCTACACCGCCTTCCTAGCTGCCCTTTAACTGCCTGCCTCTTCTGGGCTCAGGCAGCCTGGTCCCAGATGATGTCACAGCTTTTCCCCTGGCTGTTCTTTATATGGGCCCTGCAGCCATCCTCCTGGAATGTGTGATGAGGATTTCCCAAGATTTCCACTTAATACATGGCTTACATGGTAGAAAACTCTAATACTGCTAAAACTGGCCAAAAATTTCAAAATGGCTTCCTTACTTTTTTTTTGTAATTTTCTTACTGCTATGCCCAGCTGTTTTTCTTTTATTACAACACTGGGACTGATCATGTAACTTCATAAAAAGACTCTCCCATTCTGCATTGCAAAAACAGGAGGTGGCTGCAGGAAGTAGGAAGTCGGTGGAATTCATTAATTCAGCAGCTGGTTGGACTCTGCAGTAAAATTTATCAAAGGAAAAAGAAAAAGAAAAACTAACAGATTTTACTGGTACAATAAGATGACATACATAATTCATAAAATCTACTTATTCTTATAAATTCATATCTAAATATGAAATGTTATTGCATAGTTTAACAATATTTTCTTATAAAATCCTATTAAATTTTGATTATACAATTATACTTTACAATTACAAAATATAAATAAATTACATAGCTTATTTAGATCCACAAGGTCATCGTGCTCCTTACACTGTAGCTTCTTCAGGACCATCCAGGAATTCAAAGGAGAGACATTGAACCTAGCAAAGTACATAACTATCACTGGGGCTAACAGAGGAGGCAGCTAGAGGTGAAATACACTGGAACAAGAAGAACAAGTGGACCCTCCACAGCCAACAGACAATTAACTATCGATTTTCAGAGGTGACCAAATCCAAAATCACTTAAATCAAGAAGATAACCATATGGAGCAGCGTAGATAATTTCCATGTTTTATACTACTTATAGTAAGATCAATCTCCAGATCATTCAGAAGTCCTGATGTTACATGGTGAGAGTACTTGAGATTAATATCTACAGCCAGGTTGGAAGTAACAAAAAGCTCTGTGTGTATACCATTAATAATGTATTGCAATAAGGGGATTCAAGTTAATATATGGCAGCATCCAACAAACCCACCTGAGTGGACCTTCAAATTTGTACTCCATCTCCTGCCTCCAGTATGTGCTCTCCTCCCCCAAGTACTGTCTACTAAACACGGTGGTAGTTTTGCACATTGCTAGGTTCAGTATCCTTCCTTTGGATCCCTTGATGGTCCTAAAGAAGCTATAAATGAGAAACCCCTTGACCTTGTGTATCTAAATAAGTTATGAAGTGTATTCATATATTGGAACTGGATTCCATGAGAAGATATAGTTTAACTATGCAATAATTATTAATTTTATATATGATTTTATAAGAATAAAAAGATAAATAGATTTTATGAATTTTGTGTGTCATCTTATTGTACCAGTAAATTCCATTCATTCCTCTTTTTCCTTTGATACATATTTAGATCTGGTACAGTGGTGGTGATCTGTATATGATACAGTATGTGCAGTAAAGTTTGTTAAAATCCTTGAAAAATATTTACCTGACCAGGTGGAAGTTTGCAAGAATGTTTTGCACATGAACTAAAATAGGCTTGTGGTAGGTTAGAGGTGTATTTCCATTGCTCTAATTTTGAAGAAAAAAAAAGCAAACAACAGCTTATGTTGTAAAAGATACACTGGATTTGAAACCTTTTTTTTCTTTAATATCAGAGAGATTCAAGAGTTGTTAGAACAGTTTAAAAATGATGTTTTGCCTTTTTTCAGGGAATGTACATACTATATGTGGTTAATTATGAATGATATCTTTGCATGGAATCCTTCTTTAATACTAAAAAGCTGGCATATCTAGCACTATTACATCTTGTCCAGTTCTGTATATGACTGGCGGTTCCAGCTGGAGAACTCCAGCTGTTCATGCTGACTGGTCATGATAAAGTGAGATAACGGGAACAAGGTACACCTTACATCATACTGATGGTGAAAGACAGAAAAATAATGCAAAAAGGCTTCATGATGAAAGGGTAATATCAAGAGTAGATATTTTATAAGCTTAGATAACTTTTTAGTGAATTTTCAGTTAGCTTATTGGGAACGTAATATAACCACTGCTATAGGTGTAACTTATTAAGATGTAGAATCTCCTGGCTACGTCCCACTGATCAATTTTGTGACTTTCTCTATATAGTGAGAATGTAATTACATGAAATACTCGGCTAAGACACAGTTAATATCTTGTGCTACAATTGGCCACTGTCTGACCTTCGCACTATTAAGTGCCGCTTTACACCTCTACGCAAGGTGCGGTGCCTTTTTGATTTTTAGTTTTCGGAAACTTAAACAAACATTTTACATGCATTTTGTATGAGTTTCTATTCACTCCTATGAAAGGTGGGAGGTGGGTTTGGATGAAATGCAACACAGATACAGCCTTGAATATTTTTGTTAAAGTATATGCAAAACCACCAAATTTAGTTTTGGATACTGTATTGAAGGGTTAGAACCCTGAGAAGTGTTTGTGGCTGTGTCCCTACTGGGTAGATTAACCCTTTCTATTTGCCCAGGTGGCCATTATTACTAGGATATAAGGTGAAGATCAATTAAAACAGTAGTCACCAAACATAGTGTGGGGATAAATTTTCCAGTGAGGACACTTGGTCTGGTGACAGCTGTCTAAGAGGAATTACCCCAACACTCAAACACAAGCAAAGTAACTTGGTATATGCAGTGCAGAGTAGTGAGGAATGCAAAAACCTGTATATTGAGGAGACAAATCAACCTGTTTACAAACGAATGGCCCAACATAGGAGAACAAATTTTACATTTCAAGGCTCAACCGTTTTCTTACACCTTAACTATTTGTGGACCACCTGCCCGCAATGTACTGTGGATGGGCGGCCCATACATTCACAGCGATGTACCTGTATGTTGCTGGCATTTACAGGGTATGTGCGCTCCTGCTTGCTGACTCCTGCTGTGATTGTACACAGCGGGAGTTTGTCAGCAGGTCCTGGCTAATGATTTATGGCCAGGACCTGCTGATCAGCTGTGTCCAATCACAGCCCAGAGCACTGTACTGACAATCAACATAGGGCTCTGTACAGAGTGAATGATCTCTCTGTTTCATCCCTCTGCAAAGCAAGGAGGAAGAAACAAATACATTTTTAGAAAAAACAGCACATATTACACAAAGTAACACTTGTTAGGCACACACTTAACCCCTTGATTACCCGAAATGCTAGCCCCTTCCCAGCCAGTGTCATTACTACATAGTTACATAGGTAGTCTGGCAGAAAAAAGACAAAAGTCTATCTAGTTCAACCATAAAAAAAAGTTATAATCCTATACCCATAGTTGATGGAGGAAGGAAAGAAAAAAACAGCAAAGCATGATCCAATTTGCTCCTGCAGGGGAAAAGATTCCTTCCTGATCCCCCAAGAGGCAATCGGATATTCCCTGGATCAAATTTACCTGTAAATGTTAGCATCCAGTTATATTATGTGTATCTAGGAAAGAATCCAGGCCTTTTTAAAGCAATCCACTGAGCTGGCCAAAACCAACTCTTGAGGGAGTCTATTCCACAATTTCACAGCTCTTACTGTGAAGAAATCTTTCTATATTTGGAGATTAAATCTCTTTTCCTCCAGACATAAAAAGAGTGCTCCCTTGTCCTCTGGGATGACTTAAGTGTGAATAACTCTACACCGAGTTTACTATATGAACCACTGATGTATTTACAGTATACCTGTTGATCATATCCCCTCTTAATCTCCTCTTCTCAAGAGAGAATAAATTCAATTCCTCAAATCTTTACTCATAGCTGAGCTCCTCCATGTCTCTTATCAGTCTGGTTGCCCTTCTCTGTACTTTCCCCAGTTCCGCAATGTTCTTTTTGTGAATTGGAGCCTAAAACTGAACAGCATATTCCAGATGAGGTCTTACTAATGATTTGTACAGGGGTAATATGATATCTCTCTCTCTGGAGTCTCTATCTCTTTTAATACAAGAGAGGATTTTGCTCGCTTTAGAAACTGCAGCTTTGCATTGCATGCCATTATTAAGCTTGTGATCTACCAGAACTCCCAGATCCTTCTCCACCATTGATTCCCCAGTTGTACCCCCCCTAGTATGTATGATGCATGCATATTCTTAGCCCCCAAGTGCATAACCTTACATCTATCAACATTAAACCTCATTTGCCACATAGTTGCCCAATTACACAGTGCATTGAGGTCGGCTTGTAAGTTGAAGACATCCTGTAAGGATGTTATTCCACTGCACAGCTTGGTGTCATCTGCAAAGACTGAAACAGTATTTTTAATCCCAGACCCTATATCATTTATAAATATATTATAAAGTAAGGGTCCCAACACTGAACCTTGGTGTACACTACTAACAACCCTAGACCATTCAGAGTATGAATCATTAACTCTCTCTGAATACGATCTTTAAGCCAGTTTTCTAGCCATTTACATACTGATTTTTCCAAGCTGGTACACCATACCTTACACATAAGCCATGTGTAGAGAACTGTGTCCAACGCTTTGGCAAAATCCAAGTATACCACGTCCACAGCAACCCCTCTGTTCAAGGTTTTGCTCAACTCCTCATAAAAAGAAATCAGATTTGTTTGACAACTTCTGTCTTTCATGAATCCATGCTGTGTGTGGCTTAAAATATTTTTTTCAAGCAAGAACTCATGTGGTCTTTTATTAAACTCTCCAGTATGTTCCCATGTATAGAAGTTAAACTAACAGGTCTATAATTACTTGGTAAAGATTTTGATCCTTTTTTAAATATTGGCACCACATTGGCCTTACGCCGATCCAGTGGTACTATGCCTTTCATTAAAGAGTCCCTAAAAATTAGAAACAATAGCATTGAAATGACAGAGCTCAATTCTCTAAGGACCCGTGGGTGTATGTCACCTGGTCCAGGTGCTTTATTCACCTTTATTCTGTCTAAATAATTCTGGATCATATCAGTTGTGAGGCAAAGTGGATCATCTGGAGGTGTGTCAATACCATGCCCATTATGGACAAGAGCTCCCCCATAATTCTTTGTATACACAGAGCTGCAGAAGGTATTTAATAAATTTGCCTTCTCTTTGTCCCCAGTCACCCATTCTAGATTATTTTGTAAGGTGCCTATATGCTCGGACTGGACCTTTTCACTATTAATATATTTGAAGAATTGTTTGAGATTTGCTATCTTTTGCAATCTGTCATTTGTTTTAAATTTTTGTGGCCTTAATTTCCTTTTTACATATTCTGGTATATTCTTTGTATTGTTTAAACGCTGATAGCGTTTCTTCATTTTTATACTTAATAAAAGCTCTTTTCTTATTATCTATAGCTTTTGTAACTTTTGCCATAAGCCACATAGGTTTGATTTTTAGCCTTTTAAACTTGTTACCCATGGGAATATATTTTGCAGTGTGTTCACATACATTCCTTTTGAAGAACTCCCATTTCTGTGTTGTGTTCATGGATGCCAATATTCCCTCCCAGTTTAAGTCTTGGAGAGCAGCTCTCAGCCTTGGAAAATTAGCTCTCTTAAAGTTGAGTGTTTTTATTTTCCCCGTATGTGCTTGTTGTTTACAGCTAACAATAAATTAAATCATGTTATAGTCACTGCTGCCCAGATGTTCTTTTATATGGACATTAGTAATAATCCCTGCATAGGAGATTACCAGGTCCAGCAGAGCAGTATTCCTAGTTCGGGCCTGTACCATAAATTGTCCTGTAGTAGGTTTATAAATTTTTTCCCTTTAACTGTACCTGCAGTACCATTAATCCAGTCAATTTCTGGGTAGTTAAAATCTCCCATTATTATCACTGTTCCAGCCTTTGCAGCCCTTACTAACTGTGCAAGGAGCTGAGTCTCCACCTCCTCATTAACACTGGGTGGCCTATAACAAGCTCCAACAACGCACCCCTATGTGCAGTTCCACCTATAATGCTTCGGCCTTATCACACTCTCCATCAATTAGGTCCTCTTTCACACTCGCTCAGAGATCACTTCTCACATAGAGACAGACACCACCACCTTTCCTTTTTACCTTGTCTCTCCAAAAGAGAATATAGCCAGGAATATTAATGGCCCAGTCATGTGAAGAATGAAGCCAAGATTCAGCAATTAGATCATTGTTCTCTTCATGCACCAAAGCTTCCAACTCACCTATTTTGTTTGGCAGATTTCTGGCATTGGTGAACCAACACTTTAATTCATTGACACCTCCTAAACGTGTATAGCATTATCACTGATCATTGTATTAGTGTCACTGGAAATGTCAGCATCAGTTAGTCAGCTCCAATCCAGTGTCACTTAGTGTCAGATTGCCCACATCACAGTCCTACTATAAGTTGCTGATCACTGCCATTAATAATAGTAAAAATAAATAAATAAAAATTCCAGTATACAATATATACACCAAAGTTTGTAGACACTATAATTCTCACGCAAACCGATCAATATACACTTATTGGTATTTTTTTTTACCAAAGACATGTAGTAGAATAAATTTTAGCCCAAATTTATGAAGACATTTTTTTTTATTGGATATCTTTTATAGCAGAAAGTAAAAAATATTGGATTTTTTTTTAACTTCTTTTTTTTTGTTTATATCATAAAAAAATTAAAAACCCAGTGGTGATAAAATACCACCAAAAGAAAGTTTTATTTGTGTGAAAAAAATTATATAAATGTTGTTTGGGTACAGTGGTGCATGACTGCGCAATTACCAGTTGAAGTAGAGTAGTGCTGAATAGCAAAAAATGGCCTGGTAATGAAGGGGGTAAAATCTTCTGGAGCGGTTAAGGAAGTGGTTAAAGAAAAGGGATATTTTTTAGAGGACGTTGAAGTGCACAATTTGGACAGACAGGAAAACTGGTTCACAAGAGGTGTGGAAGATGTCATCTACATCAAAATGGAACAACCATCCCTGAACAGGGGTGGAGGCCTTTCGACATTGTGTCTTTCACATACTGTATAATGCTCTTTTAGCATCTCCACTCTGGTGATTTGACAATAATTCACACTTTTAACTAACATGTATGCATTCTTCCTGATACCAACAATAAAATTATGTAACTAGAATAGAGTGATTGCACAAATTTCACACATCCCATCTTGTTCTTAGACAACCAATATGTATACATGATAAATGGATTAAGATGATTTAAGGTGTAGCTATAAATGCTGGGGTATCTTCTTGACACTCACTGGCACTAGTGAAGTGGCATGGTGAGCTACGAAATGTCTTCAACATTATAGAACAAGCCCAACAAGTTGAATGTGACTAACTGCTACTAGCTATATGCCCACTTTGTAGTGAACAAATCTCTCCAGACAGGAAAAAAATTAAAAATAGTTTCAACCTTTCCCAACTTTTACTGCATTCACTTTCTACAAAAGATTGTGGCAGGTTCTGGTGGCACATCAGTTCAGAAAGAAGACTGGCAGATGTATTATCACCTCCCATTGCCTGTTTGTGTTGAGATAACAAAGTATATGTTTTTAAGCTGGACACATATGTTACACTCTGAATGTGTAATCATGTTTCAAATTAACTTTCATCTATATAGTGGAAAGGCCAACTGACTGAATAGTAATTGAACAGATGTTAGGTTGGGATGGTGTGTGGTGACTTCACTAGATGACTCCGCCCGATTTGTTTCCCCACAACTGGCATCCTCTGGGATTGGAGATGATTTGATCTCCAATCCCAGAGGACGCCAGTTGTGGGGAAATGCGTCGCGCGGAGTCATCTTGTGATGTCACCACACACCAGCCAGCAGACTGACATCGCAGCTGAGTTGTATTTGTTTCATTACTTCCTTTGTACCAAACTGAATGTAAGTGCAGCATTTTATCTTAATAAACAGTATTCTTTTACTGGGTTGCACTATGAAGTTTCTTCTGTTTTAAATCTTCATAAACCATTGCGGAGAGTGGTGTGGAGTAATATAACAGCTCCTGGGGAGCTCGCAACTGTCCAGCCATCCTCTTTGGAATCAGTAGTGAGAGTGTCAGTGTGGAGTCGGGATATCTTCTGCCTATTAGATCTCTATAGCTTGAGATCAATTTGGTTCGGTAAGAGGCTTGTCAGTTTTTTAGGAAGAGGACCATTGAGCACTACAGCACTTTTTGGAAGACATATACAGCACGCAGCACTTTTTCTTCACATTGGATTGGGGATTTTATATACCAATAATATTATATACCAATATTGGTATATTTGTGCATCATTTATTGATTTATATGTCATATTATGGTGTATTTTTATATACGGTATATATTAATTGAAAACACAGTCATTTCAGTATTTATATCATTGGGGGTTAAGTAAACAGTGCACTTTGTGTATAAGTTGCCATTTTCTATTTTGGTATTCAGGAAGTGAGTAGCAGCAGTTAACTTTATTATTTTTATTAATTTTCATATATTTATATCTTTTTTTCACCTTTTCACATTATTAGTTTATCACTAGTCATAATGGGTATTAGCGCAGGAATTTTTCTTTCTATTCTACACTGTTTCCATCCTTTACAGTAAAAGATGCTTCATTGGATGATGATAAACTATTATTGAACCTTTTGTTGGCAATGACACTTCAGTTTCTGAAAAGGTAATTTACAAAATGGCTTAAATGATTATTGTGGTTTATAATAAAATCTATAGTAATATACTCTTGTTTAGGCAGGTTCTGTAACGGTACAACGCTTAGTGAAAATGGGAAATTATGGCCAAGTAACCCTTACAACAAAAACAATAACTGTGTAGAACCCCTTAGTAAACTAACTGTTGTGCTAAACACCATGAAATATTTTTTATAATGTGTGCCGTACTCCTTATACCATTATTCACTATCATAACTTTTCTTGGTTATGTGAGAATTTACCTCCTGGAAAATTAAGTCTGAAGTCACAGCTTAAGGAACACAAGGCTAAACTAAGCTTCAAGCTAGATGGACTAGTTCTGCTCCATCTTATTGTCTCCCAGTTGTCCTCCTTCACTTTCCCTTTCACTTTTATTTACTATGTCTCCTTTACATTATTTTTGCCCCTGTGGTCAAAACCAAGAACAGAACATGGGGCGTTATGCTATAATGCTTTTTAAACAATCAAATGTGTTGCTTATTATGAAAAAAAATAAGAACTTGAACTGGCTATAATAAATTACTGCAAACCATCATGCTTCTTAAAAATTGTCATCAATATCTTTATAATAGTATTATATGGCAAAAACGTTAACAGGTCAGTTCACCCAGAACTGTCATGGGTAGATTGTGGTGGGTTGAGTTCTCAACTGGTTGATCGTCTTAACTGGTTGGTCGTCTTTTCTGCTGCTGATGGCTTTGCCTTCCCACTAAGTTTTCTGCTACATTCTCCAGAATGTAATGTTTGGCATTTTAGGAGCCAAAATATTTCTATTAGAGTTCCTGGGATTATAAGAAATTGTGAGTTGAATCAATGCACCAGCATGTAATGAAAACTGCCATATTACTTTTGAGTGGATTGGCTTCTCATGACCTATGGCTGTAAATGTAGGATAAATGTACTTCTACAGCATATTAACTCCTTTAAAATATCCAGGAACACCAAGCAACCTTGCATATATAATCTCCTGCCTTTGCCTTCTATTGTAGTGTTTTAAAACAAAACTTCAATCTTCTTTGTACTGGCACCAGGGGTGGACTGACAACTCATGGGCCCCCGGGCAATAAGAGATAATGGGCCCCCCTGTACCTCCGCCTACACTCAAGCCAAAGCCACACCCACACAACATCCCACCTACATATTGCAGCTCAGCAGCATAGAAAGGGCATTAAAAATAATTTAAAAAACAATAAAACAACGTCATGGGTCCCCCTCCATTCATACCAAGCTCTTCGGGCCTGGTATGGGTTTTGAGGGCAACCCCCATGCCAAAATTTTAAAATATGGCGTGGGGTCCCCCCCAAGATCCATACTAGACCCTTTGACCCAGCATGCAGCCAGGCAGGTCAGGAAAGGGGGGAGTGAGCAAGTGCCCACCCCCCTGAACCATACCAGGCCACATGTCCTCAACATATGGGGGTGCTTTGGGGGGTCCCCCCCAAAGCACCTTGTCCCCATGTTGATAGGGACAAGGGCCTCTTCCCCACCACCCTGGCCTGTGGTTGCGGGGTCTGCGGGCAGAGGGTTTATCGGAATCTGAAAACCCCCTTTAGAAAGGGGGCCCCCAGATCCCAGCCTCCCCATGTGAATGAGTATTGGGTACATGGTACCGCTACCCATTCACAAAAAAAAAGTGTAGTGTGAAAAAAAACTAGAGACAGTCTTTGACAAGTCGTTTATTAAAATAAGAAAAATAAAAGAATCTCCCCCAAAGTAGATCCAAAGTCAATCACGATGCCCTCCGCTGAAAAAAGAAAAAAGGCTCTGCTTCCGATGCTGGCTCCTGGCTGTCTGACTGCTCCGCTGGCTTGACAGTTCTTAAAAATGTAAGGGGCGTAAGGGGCGCGGCCACCCAGTGACATCACGCGTGTGGCCTCACATCCTTGTGACATCATTGACCCAGCATGCTTCAGTTGATGACGCCACAAGGGGCAGGGCCACACACGTGATGTCCCTGGGTGCTGGAAGAAAGCAGTCCTTGCTTAACCACTTGCCTACTGGGCACTTATACCCCCTTCCTGCCCAGGCCAATTTTCAGCTTTCAGTACTGTAGCACTTTGAATGACAATTACGGCATTATGTAACATTGCACTCAAATGAAATTTGTATAATTTTTTTCACACAAATAGAGTTTTTGCTTGGTGGTATTTACTAGGTGCTGGGTGTTTTATTTGTTGCTGTATAAACAAAAAAAGAGCAAAAAATTTGAAAAAAAATGTCTTTGTATCTATTATAAAATTATGCAAACAGGTAATTTTTCTCCTTCACTGATGTGCATTGATGAGGCTGCACTGATAGGCAGTTCTGATGGGCATGGATAGGCAGCACTGATGGGCACTGTTGAGGTGGCACGGATAGGCAGCACTGATGGGCACTGATAGGCAGCATTAATAGGTGGGCACATATGGTTGGCACTGATGGACACCTGTGGTTGGCACTGCAGGGCAAAGGTGGGTGGCATTGCTGAGTGGAACAGGTGGGTGGCACTGATGGGCAAAGGTGTGTGGCACTGATGGTTGGCACTGCTAGGCACATGTGGGTGGCACTGCAGGGCATGCGGGTGGTACTGATGGGCACAGGTGGGTGTCATTGATGGGTACAGGTTGTCGGCAGTGCTGGGAACAGGTGGGTGGCACTGCTGGGCACTGATCATCAGTGTCCTGATTATCAGTGCTGATCCGTTTGCTGACAACTGCCAGTTCTTGGCAGTACTTTCCTCATGCTGTGACAGCATGAGGAATGTGCAGTCGAGAACCAGCAACTGTATTTACCTGGTGATCGCTGTGTCAATGGACACAGCTGATCACATGGTAAAAGGCCGGGTGGCGGGTGCACGCTGCTGGGGGCACGCAGGGGGGCGGGTTCTGGAATAACGCCCATGGATGTCATCCCAGGATTCCATAACTGCGCTGTAGCCGTCCTTCCGTATAGCACGGTTGGGAACTGGTTAACCTTAATGAGGCCCTGTTCATCTCCCCCTTCCCAAATACAGAGGCATCCCTGATGCCTCCTTTGTTCTCACTCCTGATTTGTAGGTCTGCTTTTTTTTTTTTAAAACTTTACAGTGCAGACTTCAGACAGGCCAAATATAAACAGTGCAATGCTTACACTCATTTGGTAATGACACCTTTAAAGGCAAGCGGCAAAGCCAGCCATACATGGATTGAACTTCAGCTGGTTCAGCAGGGACTAGCTGAATTTCGATCCAAGCATGAGCAGGGTGGTTGTACAGAAGTCGATCTACTGATCAACTTCTGTACAACTGCCATGTCAGATTTTTGCTACTCAATCAATACTGCCAGATATAGCTGGCAGTGCTGATCAGTATATTCTGATGACAGAGAGGTTTTCCTGCTGTCTGAATACAATAACTTAGTGGGGGAATTGGGTCAGTAATTTGTTCAACCTACTGGCCAAATGAAAAATACTGATTCATGTATGGGCTTCTTAAGAAAAGGCAGAGGTAAGAGATTATATTTGTAAAAAATTAGTAAGTAAAGTTTGGAATAAATTAGGATTCACCTTCTACTGGGATGACTTTGGCAGCATGAACAAGTTATTTTACTTAAAGCAGAGTTTCACTCACCCTGTCAAAAAATAAAAGTCAGCAGCTACAAAAACTGTAGCTGCTGACTTTTAAAAAACAGCCACTTACCTGTCCCTTGGTCCCATGGTGTGTCCCTCGCGGCCGGTTTCACCGGCTGTCTTGTATTCCAGGAGGCCGGCATCTTCAGTGTGGGCACCCAGCTGTGACAGCTTGCGGCTTCACGTCCGGGTACCCACTGCGCATGAGCGAGTAGCGCTGTGCTTCATGAATGATCCTGTAGTCTTCTAGGACCTGTCACGTGTCCCAAAAGACTACAGGGAGGGAGGGAGGGAGGACACCTTCTGCTTTCGATCGCCTAGGTGATTGGACCAGAAGTGGGAGCGGGTACCTGTCAAATTTGGGTACCTGCTCCCCCCCACCCCCCCCCAAGGTGCCAATCCTTAATGGGGAGCACTATTTAAAGCGGAACTTCCCCTTTTGGGTGGAGCTCCGCTTTAAGAAGTAAGTAGGGAACAGCAAGATCCTCTGTTTTGTTTTTACTGTTACGGTATCCCACAGGAAGAACAGGCGATAAAAGGAAATCTATCCAATGGGGTCACAGAAAGAAAAACACTTTTGGCATATTTGTAAATTAAAACTCTTCATTGTCTCCACTGTGGAGATTTGCTTTCACTTCATATCCATGTTATAGGTGGTAGGCATAGCAAAAAGTAACAGGAAAAATCTCCCCAAACAATTCACAAACAGCATTTACAAGCCGACAGAGGTCCTAACCCTTTCCTTCTCTATTCAAAAGTAGTCAAATAAAAGTTTTGGATGGAGCTGGATTCTAGTAATAAGGCCTATCTATTCAGTAAATGTGTTTTAAAATGACAGTTATCCTGAAACAAGATCATTACAGAGTTCTATGATGTTGTATGGTATGAATATATGCTGTAAAATCATAAAATACGCATTTTCTTTCTTTTCTCTTTGTTTATTAAACAGTGTTCAGTAACAAAAATAATAATAAAATACAAATAATATAAAATACAATAATTTGTGCTGTATACAAGTAACTATATGCTCTGCAGTTGAACAGCGGAGAGGGTCCCTTGAAAAAAATAATAAGCACTTTATAATAACGTTCAACTTTCTTATGGTGACAATAAAACCGTCTTGTGGAATGGAGGCATTGCTTAAAATGTCCATCACAAATCCATCTTTCTTTCCAGATATTTAGTTTGGCACTTTAACAATGTAACAATATTGCAGAAAACTGGGTAGGCTTTCATTGTCAATTTCTTAGATACAGCATCACATAGCTCCCAAGTTTTTAAAGCTAATTGTGAAAGAATGAAGCTCATAGTTTCGCCACAACTACACCGTTTGCAAAATGCCATCACTTTGGGGTTAACAGCTGCTTCCCTTTGAATAGGAGCCACTGACGTGTATAGCACATGGTGCATAATCTTTGGTGGAATACATTTGTTCATTGTTCACAAGCATGCTGTATTGATAAATGAAAAGATTGGAGATCCTGGAAAAAGAGACATTGTGTATTTTGTCAGTGTTCTGTAATTTCACAGTCAATGGCATTCTGCATGCTAAATCATCATAGAAGTTAGTTGCAAAATTATCCAGTGTGTCAAGCATCGTGAAGACATATGGGGGCTTCTCAGTTATCCAGATGTCTTTTCTTCTCACCTGATTTTGGCAGGAGCTTGTGTAAGAGACAGGCCAGCTTTTCTCTTTTTTTTATATTTGTATGGACATGCTTGTTGCCCCTTAGCTGCATCCACATGCTTCAACAATCATATCAGGGATGTCAGTCTTTACAATGTTGTTGTTTCTATCAAAGTACAGCATGGACAGAGGCCGTCTCTTGGTCGGTACACAACAAGAGCTCACTGCTGTCTGAATATTGTTGGCCTTAATGAGATTAAAGACCGTGGTGTGGAATGAGGCAGCCATGCCAGGTGCACCAGCAACATGCATTGGGCAAAGTCCCATGCAGTAATTGATCTGGTACCCCTCAGGTTTTATTATCCAGTCATTCCACCCTATGTCTTTGAATTCTACATAATAGTCTTTCCTGCAACAAAGGTTGGAGTTTTGATCACATTTGAGGCTTCTTTTTGCAACATGATGGCTCCTTTCCTTCACCTTTGCTTGAGCTACTAGAAAAGGCTGGTGGGAATCATTGGGATTGACCAGGAATGGCATATTTTGACATCCGTCACAGTCAAGTTCTAGTTTCAGACTTTTATTCTCTTCATCAAAAAAGTCCTGGAGAATTTGCTTTAATGGAAATGTTTGCCAGCCACTCCATCTTGGCTCTAAGTATTTTTCACAGATGAGGGTGCGTGTACCCTGTGGCTCTTGGATTATGTGCAATCTAATAGTCTGACTGTTCTGATCAGTTCTGTTTGACTTAAAGAAGACCCACAGATGAGCCTGGAGAACATGCACATTTTGATCATTGTCTCGAGCAAATTGAAACGTTAGCTTTGTACTGGATTCGTTGTAATCTGTAACGAAAGAAAGAGTAAATGGTTCACTTTATGAGCTCAAAAACTGAGGACACATAAATGCAAAAATGGAAAAATGCACCTCATGCCTTCAAATGTACATTTGGAATACCCCCTTTTAAATCTTACATTTGTAATCCGCATAATAAAACCTGTACTGATAGAAATAAGGACACTGCTGAAAATGCTAGCTGCCTGGCTGTCTCTGAGACTTTCTAAGATTCACTCAAGACCAACAAGTTATTAAAGTTAGAGTGAAGTCCAAGCTCCTCAACTGAATACTTGTTTTGGTTGGTGGCTAAATAATCAATGAAGCCATGCAATCAGTGTAACACCAAGGCAAATAGCAATTTCAGAAGAAAAGGTTAGCAATGGAAGTCTCCATACTTCTTCACTGCAGGCTTCTAATAAAAAAAAAATACTGCTTGCAAGGCTGGATTTACTGATTAGCAAGACAGGCATTCTTAGAAGTAGTTGAGGAGAAATGCTTGTGTTACTCAAATCTGCCAATGCATTACCATGGTTCTCTTTACTATAGCAGGTCAGAGAATGAAATAAGTCTCATGAAAGCCAAAGGATTAAATATGTTCTGGCACATATAAAAAATAAATTATATAAAGCTACCAGAGTTATAGAGACTTCCATATAAAGAGGTGGAATGGTGGACTATACAAGCACCAAACACTCCAGTAAACCCAGGCCATGTTGTTCACCTCATCCTTATTTATATACCATGCATTACATCATAATGACAATAAGGTGATTTGTACATGTATGTGTATGTGAATGAAGATTTACACTAATGATATTCCACTGAAGTTTACAATGTTATTGCAGGGACTTGATCAGACAACTAACTTAGCCTTTAGATGTCACTGTTGTTTCTTTGGATGCTATAGGAAGTTCAGTGAAACACATCAACTAACTATGCTCATTCACATATAGACTAGTCTCTCCTGACCCAAATTAAATTTTGACAGGCCAATTTATTATAGATTTAGCTATACACTTTTTTGGTCAAATACCAATGATCCAGTCATTTGGCACTTCTGAGCTTCCAAATCATACTGAGAATGAAAACATTTGCAAGTTAACTACATACATGGGAAGATGTGGTTAACTGATGACAAGACTGACATTTCCACCAAAACATACAATCAATACCTGGACAGTGAAAAGGGGTGAAATAATGCACTGTCAACACATATTCTGAATTAGATTGTTCTAACTTGACCATTATTTGACTATATTTCACTGGAGTTTATGATCACCATAAAGAAGTATTAAACATGAAGTACTATACGTGAATGGCTCAACTGTATACTTAGCTTGTTCTAACATACAACAGCCTTGACTTTTAATATCAGTAACTGAATAGCAGGCATGTTGTTGAACTACATGTCCCAAAATAACCCGACCAGCATTATCTGATGGACTTCTGGCAGACTTTTGCACTGTACAAACAAGAGTAGCCTAGTTAGGATTACATTATGCAGCTAAATATTTTAGACATTATCTATTTATTTATATAACCAGATGCCATATTTATAACATATAATTACCATCATTTTATAATAACAAGCACAGTTGATTTGTTAGTATAATAGCATGTACTATGTCATGCAATGTTGTGTCTGGAAACCCGGTGTGTCCAAAGTCATAGTCCTGTGTATTTGTCTCTGGTCCTGTAAATACCTCACTCTCATGCATCAGCTTAGCCGGTCAGGCTGATACCAGTGACGCCCCTTAAAGGCGGTTTATTTGAATACTCTATTAAATTGTAATTTTTACAATAAAGATTGTTTGCTGTTCAATAAATTGTTTGCCTTTGTATGGCCCAGTGATGTATTTATCTTTATCATTAGGTAAGGTGTATAAGTGTGGTGAAAACAGCTATTCTACAGAACAATGAAAATGATGTAAGTGCTTTGCTACCAAGCACTAACATTGTCATTTTTTAGTGGCTCTACATTTTTTCCATAGTGAAAATTTGTTAAAAATACAGATCCAGTACTGCACGGGTAATTGAGGGGCTTCCTGAATGAGTAGATGTGAAAAGTGCAGTGCCCCATAACAACCAAAACACATATTTCAATTTAGAACAGTTGAAGTAAACGTTCGCTGTTTTGTCACTTTAACTGTTAACATGATATACCTAATTAAATGACCCTTAATTAAATGTTTTAATAAACAAAATAAAATAAAATAATTATACTATTGAGTACTATGTTATGCAAATCATTGCATAAAAGTTCTTACCTGATTCTGCAAAACTGATGATTTCATAGCTTTGTTGGTCTGTCTCAGAAGTGACACCATCATTGTCCCAGCTTGGGGACCCGAACAGGCCATCCATACGTGGCTTGGTTAAATGGAGCCTGCGCAAGGCATTCACCACTGCTCCTCTAGGAATCGGATGAGTGATGTTAGGTCTCTCCTTTAGATGGAGCTTCTGGAGAATTTGTTGCTTAGCCACTTCAATCATTACATCTTTGTCTTGCACTCCACAGGAGGGACATTCACTTCTCCTTCCTCCACCCTGTGTAGATGCTGCCCAAGCACCTAGCAGAGTAAGCAGATAAAAAAAGAGGCCTTCTCTCTGGAAATGAGAAGTCATCGTGCCAAAAGTCTTGTAGAGTAAAGATGTTGCGGAGGTGAAAGCGCTGATGACGACTGATGACAAAGGGTCAAGTCTCTCTTCACTCACCACTTTCTTTAGCTTTTCCGCAGCTGTGGGTTCTGATCAACTAGCATCCTGCTTTTAACAGAAACCTGGTCCAGCATAAGCTGTCATGTGGCTATTGAGTCTGGGATTAACTCCAAGACACCCTCCTTCAGATGACAGGTCAAAGATACAGATTCACAATGAGTATTATAACTGCAGGTGGATCAAAGAAGTTGATCTCAGGTGAAGTCAGAGCCTAGCTCTCCCTATGCCTTTATAGTAAAGGGAAGATTAGAGAAAGACTCCCTACTTCTGCAACTATGCAAGTCTTTCACATATATAGAGTATAAAATATCTCTAGTCTAATAGGTGCTATCCCTTCACTTCAGCTTTCGTAGTTATGTTAGCTGAACACGTAATGTGAAAGCATGCTTGATTTCCACTAAGCCTCTGCCTCTTGGTACACTGCCCTATATACTGAGACTAGGATTTACACTCTCCACCTCCTCCCCTTACTGCCTGTCTCTCATAAAGCTTATGTACACTGTTGGTGTTAAATATTATTTGCCCTTTTGGCACAGGCATTCATCTGGAACACACAACCTTTTCTTATCATAGATTGATTGCTTCACCCATCCACTTTTATTTACTCCCTCCCCCTTTTCAAAACCAGTAGCCATGTGGAGTACAAGGTACTTGTCTTAGGTAAAGGATGTGGGAATGCAAGTCAAGTTGATGCAGAAAGAAAGAGTGTTTCTAACTTTCTTCTGGACCTTTTTCCCAAATTCATTAGAAGTTTTGAGCAAATGCACAGCTCATTACAGCACAGGAAGACAAGGGACATAGTTATAGAACTCTCATGAATCTAAACACATTCTAACGCATTCACTGCACATTCTCTGACAACATTTGCTGCATTTATAATGTAGTGAATGTGAGGGTAGTGAATTTTGAAGCTGGTGAATGTAGTGTCAATGTTTTTTGTACTGTAGGAGAAGTTTTGGGTAAATCTGCAGTCAATATGCAGTACATGTGCAAAATCTCTACAAATGCAGTAGCACAGGGTAGAGATGATTCTTGTTAATAACTTGGTTTACAAATATATAAAACAATTTGGTTTATCTATGGTTTAAACAGTTAAGAATATTTTCAATAATTCTTTAATCTCTTATGACTACTAAGAGAAGAGATTGGATGTAGACATTGAAGTTGTCTAAAAATTAAATAACAACCACTTCACCCTATGAGGTAAGTTTCGTTTTATGCCACCCTACTCTTCTGTTTTTGTCATTTTTTTTTTGGGGGGAGGGGGCAGGTACCTTTTGACAGGTACCCACTTCTGGTCAGATCACCGCAGAGATTCTCCGGAAATTCTTCTTTCCCCCAGGTCGCCGCAGGTCCCAGAAGACTGCAGGAACATTCATAAAGTGCAGCGTGGCTCATACATGCACAGTGGGCAGCCGGCTTTGAAGCCACAAGGAATCATAGTTGGCTGCCCACAGTAAACATGTCAGCACTGTAAACCCAAAGCCCAGTGAAGAATCAGTTCAGGTGAGGACAGCACTGGACTCCTGGACTGAAGAGTATCCTTTTAATTAAAAGTCAGCAGTTTCAGTATTTGTAGCTGCTGACTTTTAATTTTTTTCAAACAGGGTGAAGAAATTGTTTAAAATGATCTTATTTCATTCCCTTAAATATGCCTGATAGACCATTAACTTGACTTTTTATACAAAACTATCAAATTAAGTTTTTATTATAAATGGACAAAGAATAAACACAAACACATTTAAAACCCCCTAAAACCCATACATCAATCAGCCATAACTTTGTGACCAGTGACAGGTTACATGAATAGCAATGATTAATTGTTTTTTGGAGGGGGTATTAAATTGGTATCTGAAAGTTGGTGAGATATATTAGGCAGCAAGTAAACATGTTGTCCCTGAAGTTGATGTGTTGAAATCAGAAAAAAATGGGCATTGCAGTTTTTGTGTGGGGCTTCATAGCCGCATATCGACCAAGGTGCCCATGCTGACCCGTGTCCACAGTCAGAAGCACCTACAATGAGCACGTGAACATCAGAACTGGACCACGAAGCAATGGAAGAAGGTGGCCTGGTCTGATGAATCATATTTTCATGGACATCATGTGAATGTCTGGGTGCGTGTGTGTCCTTTGCCTGGGGAGAAGATGGTATCATGGGAAGAAGGCAAGTTTGTGGAGACAGAGTGATGGTTTGGGAAATGTTCTGTTGGGCAACCTTGGGTCCTGCCATTCATTTGGATGTTACTTAACATGTACCACCTGCCTAAACATTGTTGCTGACCAAGTACACCTGTTCATGGAAATAGTATTCCCTGATGGCAGTGGCCTCTTTCAGCAGGATAATGTGCCCTACCACATTGCAAAACTGGATCTAGAATGGTTTGAGGAACACGACGAAGCAAAGTTTGACATGTTGACTTGGTCGCCAAATTATGTAGATCTCAATCCAATTGAGCATTGTGAGATGTGCTGTAAAAGTACAATCCATGTAGACCCCACCTCACAACTTATGGGTCTTAAAGCATCTGCTACTGACAGCTTGGTGCCAGATACCATAACATACCATCAGAGGTCTGGTGGCTTCCAACCCTTGACAAGTCAAGGCTGTTTTGGCAGCAAAAGGGGTATGTAATCAATATTAGGTCGATGGTCATAAAGTTATGGCTGATCAATGTATATAAGTAGCACGGCTGATAACCTATTTTGTTCCCACAGTGGGCTGATATTCATTACCGAGTATTTTCACGAGAACCCATGAAAATGCTCCCAATACCCAAACCGATACTTTACGGTGCGATTTACGGCAATACAAAAAATGTATGCACATTGCACCGCAAAGAATAGCAAGATTTGAACAGGAATGCTATTCACACAGGAGCGGTGTGGAAAACCTCCCTGCACTGATCCCATGCTGAGCTGAGAGTGAGAGAGAAAGGCTTGTGGGGATGTATAAATTGGTGTCGGCCATCAGAGGGTGGAGGCAGATGCTGCGGATTCTCAGCTATAAGAGAGGAGAGAAAGTCACTGCAATGCTGAAGATGTATCCCTGTAATCCTTGCAGGGTTTTCTCTCCTGTCAGTGCAGGGATAATAGTATGGGTTAGATAGCTTCTGATTGGTCAGCACCGCGGTAATGCTGACCAATCAAAAGCCATCTATTCCATACAGTCATCCCTTCAAGGAGAGGATAGAAAGCAGGAGGGATTTCAAATCTCTGTGGCTTTCTCTCCTCTCCTACGAAGCTTCCCTAATACTTATCATTGTACATTGCTTCAAACCTTATTTAGCCCACTGTGGATATTCTGCTTCCATTTATAGAAGACAGATCTCATAAGAGGTAATACAACTTCTATGCTTTTAAACACACTGGTACACCTGGATTTGTAACCTTTGTAGCGCTACCCTCGCGAGAGCCGCTTGTATGATGTCCCTTTACTTCACCCTTTAGCCAGGCACAGTGTATTCCTGCAGCCAAATACACACACACACTTCAGCTCGTTGTCTCCAATGACCAGTCTAGGGGATCTTTGTTTTTGGAGTTTTATTGTAGAACTTGGGATATGGATGGGGAATTGTAGTAGGATACTCCAGAACTGGGACTATTCACACTGAGGACATCTAGCTGATCTCTTAGTTGAGCACTGTAGAAGTCTTGGCTGACAATAGATAGCAGACTTCATTGTAACATATAGCAGCAAGTAGTTTAGGAGTGAGCAAAATCCCTTTAGCAGTAGTAGTTACAGGGCTGAACTCCTCAGGTATGAGCCAGTTACGACAGACTGTAACAGCTCAAAGGTAACATAGCTAAGCAAAGTCATTTGCAGTAGCAACACTGGACAAGCTCTTCAGAACACTAGCCAGTGTTCCCTTTTTCCAGACCCATGCTGACTATCAAACCCCAGGGGAGGTAACAAGCACACAGCATCCCCAAGTTCCTCAATGTCAGCACTCACAAGGCCCAAGGATAGAGTGGTTGTCTCCTTCCAATCTTCCAAGCAAAACCCTCCAGTAATACTTGACAGAGCCTTGGCAGACAACTCCCCTCAGTCAGCTTGCTGCAAAACCAGGGTCACTCTCTCTAACTTCAGGCACTCAGGTCAACCAACCCAAGGCCAATGGCAACAAGTGCCAGGCAAGGCAGCCTGCCTCCATCCTGTCTGGTGCAATCCGCTTCCGGGAAAGACACTGAACCCATGTGCTTTTAAAATATAAATACCATTCCCAGCATGCAATGGTTGATTACGTATGCTGTTAAAAAACTATCCTTACTATCTGCTTGTACGGTAGGATGGTCCTGCAATGGTTGGCCTGCTTGTACGGTAGGGTGGTCCTGCAATGGTTGGCCTCCTATCATTTGCTCATGTACTGAACCACTGATCAGCTGTCTCATCTGTGGGCTCTTCTGTGTGGGTTGTTGTTCTCCCTATTACTTACTCGTCAGTTGCCTGACACCCATCCACCAGCTGGTGTTCCATCCACTGCACAGTTATTTGTCAGTCATCTGCCTTATGGTCGATCATATGCTGGGCTTTTCTGCTTGCATGATTTTTTTTATCTGCTGGGTGGTCTTCTCTCAGTTAACCACCTCCTAGCTGCCCCTCTTCTGAGTCCTCCTCTTCTTTCGAACTGTGTGGTTGCTGGATGGTTGTAATCCTGTACCTTGTGTCAATGGTTTCCTGAGGTTCTTTTGGACCTGTCCAGACTCTGGTATTTTTTCTGCTGTGTGACTTCTTTTCTCTTGTCCTCCCATGGCACATGACCTTGTCACCTGTGTCCTGTTCTGGATAGTCTATGCCTGATCTTATCTCCCGTGATTCGTTTGTCTCCCTGGATCTGAATTTTGGCTGGTTTCCTGATTCTATGTGCTCTCAACTTGCACTATTTATGCCACAACACTGGACTCCAATTTTTATACTTCATTATTCACCTGTTGACCTCTGAACTGATTCTGAGCTCGGCTAGACCTCAACAACACTCTAATCCATTTGCACTATTTAATCTTCTCTGGCATCAACTGCAGCCTGAGTTTCTTGTTTCCTAGCCCAAGTTTGGGAGTGTTCATATCTGATAATTTAGCACATATTTCTGAGGGCATTCAAGCAATATCGTATTTTACTGCTTACAGAGGTTTTTTTTTGTCAAACAAGTGTGATCATCTTAAGTTAGTGGTATCCCAAGGGTGTTTGGTGTTAACCATGAGTTATGAGGAATTTCATTTTTGCACAATACCAAGTTATGTCTTGTTATCATAACTGTAGAGCTCAATTAAATTATAGTGCATATTTATTTAACTTTGTACAGGGCCACCAATAAGGAAATACTGCCTCCTCTGCTGTATGGGACCTGGGCCTCAAAGTTTAATTGAACAATCTGAAGATGGACACTGATTGGCTACCATGCATGGCTGCACCAGATTCAGAGTGCACCAGTTTTAGTAAATCTTCCCCAATGTAAGCAACACCCGAACCCCAAACTAAATGTTCTTTACATTTCTAGGTGGACTACATAAAGTCACATACAAAATACTGAGTGGCTCAGTACAGATGAGTATTTACAGTGTAGCATTTATTTCACTTTAGCCTCCACATGCAGTTCAAGTGTTTCCCTAAACCATAGGATCTATTTTAAATAGAATGGGGATACTTCACCTTAATATCCTCATACTATCAGCCTTTTAAATATCGTAATATTAATTTTGTCTCAGGTCTGGCTTTGGCAAATGTCCAATACACTGTGACAGAGTGATTACAAGTCTCCAGCAAAAGCATGCGGCAGGAATTTAGAATGAACATAATCACATTTTTGAATTATATTTATGCTTCAGACCAACCTCATTCTACTGCCCTAAACTGTGGTGTGGATTTTTTTATTTAGAAGAAATATATGTATTAAATTATACCTGGGGATATACAGTATAATGAAAATCACTATTTCTTTGCAGATACTTAAAAAAAATTCCTGTTTTTTAGCTGTCTATGCATCTATCAGTTTTATCAGGTTACTGATAATCTGATTTATATGGGTACAAAGTATAGTGCTAATGCAAACAGTGCAAGAGGTTTGACTTGTTTTAGGTGTATAAGGAAAACTCATATGACTGAAAAACTACCTCTAAAATGCAAAAGCTTTTATTTTACTACAGCAGATCAAAAAATTAATTTAGCAGGAGGAACTCTGTACACTAATTCATTGTTTAGAAGGTATTTGTCTAACTCTACATATTTTGAAAAGAAATTAAACAATTGCATTAGTTTACACAGCACAAACATATTTACTAAAAGCAGCAACCCCACTTTTGTCAAAACTAATTGTGAATTACAATGTGTGTATCAATATCCTTAAGCTGTTACAAAACCCAGGACCCTGCATTCACTGTATCCAGTCTTCCACAGTACACAGAACATGGAGATGCATGTAAATATAAACTTCTAAATACCTTTTATCATCAGCAGTATATAGCAGTCTTGTGACTTCTATCAGTGTCCAGAGCACTGGTTAAAGCTTGTAGGAGGAGTTTTAATTCTCCCCTGACTGTCCTATTAGGCTGCATAACCCCAGACTTTCTGTCTGGACAATGCTGATTGGCCCTGTGCTGATCACATGCACCCTCCAAAAAAACACAAACAAAAAAAATTCTCTACCAATACACACCAAATAGAGCATGTGCAGACTTGCCACTGCTGCTCTAAATATGGAAGATGGATTGGGGACAGCAAAAGAAGGGGAGGATCAGAGAAGACAGGATCAAACAGCCTTTTTACACAATACAGAGGATTAACCCCTTAGGTTCCACAGTGAGTATAACAGGCACACTTTCCTGCATATACAGACTGATTTTACTGTGTAGGTTTAGTAACATTTTAACCTTTAACTTCACCCTAACACATAACTCCTTAACCTTTAAAATAAACTGCTTAAGGCCTCATTCACACAGATAATTCCATGCATGCCCCATGCAGGGCTTTGTTCTGTCAAATACAGGGATGTACAGGTGTTGCATGCATCCCTTTGGCAGTGTCCCATTGTTCTCTGTTGTTATCCAGAAATGACATCCATGTGGGTGTGGGTGCAGCAGAGGGGTGCATGCAACACCTGTGCAGGGGCGGACTGACCATTTGAGCACTCTGGCACTGCCCGAGGGCCCGGGCTCAGTAGGGGGCCCCATGAGCTGCCCCTGGTACCTTTCATTGGCTTTTTCATAGGCTTTTTTGGGTTTTGGGCGAGGACACAGGGGCCCCATGATCCCCTATTGCCCGGGGGCCCCATGAGTTGTCAGTCCGCCCCTGCACCTGTGTATCCTCTAGCTGGAAAAATACGGCCCTGCAAGGGGCACTGATGGAATAGCCCTATGTGAACAAGGCCTAACTGTGTATCCCAAGGGTGTTCATGACCTAACCGTTAAGCATATCTAAAGAACAAAAAAGGTAATACACTGTGCATACCAGTCCTTTGAAGTAGTGGCTGCATTACTTTTCTTTATTCAGGCCCTTGTTTCCTTAATTTCACCTTGTGATCCTGCTAGCAACATCCTTCCTGTCCTGAGTGCACAGGAACTTGAAAGCTCATTAGATTTCTGGTAGGGTCAACATTTTTTTATTTCCATTTATCAAACAGACATAACATGCTTTCAGACCAAATGGGAACAAATAATAGAAATCCATTGTTAGGGTTTACATGCACTTAAACCTTCTCCCTAATACTAATTTAGCCCTTAAACATCTGTAGCTACCTTATGAGTATGAAACGTAATGGTGCCAAAATCTAACAGCCATATAGTTACATCAACTTTTCCACACCTGATGTACCACACAGCAGAATCAAGGTTACGTTTTAATAGACAGGTGTAAAGTGGTTCTTTTTCTACTTTCCGCGTACCAATAATCTGTGATGCCAGGGCTCAGTATTTTGGAGTCTTTGGATTTAGGGTTACACCATGCTAGTCCTTCAGGATGCTAAACTTCAATGAACTGGTGTTCTGGCATCTCATATGTCGCGTAGCACTGTAGTAGAATCACAACTTTTAATAGAATGATGAAAAACCCAGTGTGAATTTACTAACGTTTGTTATATACAGTATACTGTTTATCTGTTATATCAGATGTTAGTTTGTACTAGGGTCCATGGCTTCAGTTAAAGACATTTAAACCACAAACCTCCCTATCTCTATAACTTAAAGGGTTAGTTCACCTTTACTTACTTTGGCCCAAACCTCCCTACAGTATGTATTACAGTGTCCTCAAAACATTAAAATGCTGTGCTCGGTTTTGTAACACAGCTCAGGATTCTATGACAGTGAAAAAGAGCAGACTGCACATGTGTGGGTAAGGAAAAAAGGCTGTGTGCTCTTCATGATTTTCCGGGGCAACACTTTTTAAGCATTCTTTTACAAAATGGAGCACAGCTTGATAAAGGGGAACTAAACTCAAGTTTTTTTCTTCCTCTCCCTCCCTCTTCCCCCTTACAGAAAACCTAAAAATTATTATTTTACCTTTTATGTATACATTATATTGTGTATCAAAGCAGCACCTCTGGGTTTCTGGCCTAGACCAGGTCCTACTGCTTCTTGGGAGAGCTACTTCACATCCATCCCAGGAGGCAGTTGTGTTTCTAAGCCACAAATATGCATGGCTAGTGAGCATGCATGGCACATTTGTATACTGGTAACCTGCCATGAGATGGCAGCATTTTTGCGCACACACAGAAATCCTAGTGTGTGCTCATATACACTGCTGGTCTCTTCCAGGTCCTAGATACCTGCAGTGCATATGCGCATGTGCCAGAGTTTTAAAGATGTCAGCATGAAAGAGATGGGGGGGGGGGGAATTTATTGAGGACATTGCAATACATAGGGAGGTTTTTGGAAAAAGTAAGTAAAGGTGTACTAACCCTTTAAGTTATAAATATAAGTGGGGGAGTCCAGCAGGCAAGGCTGCCAGCACTTCTTGGCTTTCGTGCAGCAGAGACACTGATTTTATATTACATATTCTGCCCAAACATACACAAATGGCTCTGAAACACATCCTCCAAAAATACATATGAAGTTCAGACATATGCACAGTAAACACGGATCTCTCTTATGTAGCTATAGACCACTGAAAATGGACTATTTTATAATAATTTAAAAT
The DNA here is from genome assembly GCF_062004578.1 of Staurois parvus. Lineage (NCBI taxonomy): Eukaryota > Metazoa > Chordata > Amphibia > Anura > Ranidae > Staurois > Staurois parvus. The sequence goes on along the minus strand of NW_028317813.1, from coordinate 21,587,133 downwards.
ATAAGTATTATTTTATGTTTTTTTAATATATTGACTGTTTTTCATGGGAAATGATTTTAGCAATATGTAAGCCAGCGTTTATGTAAACATTTCTCATCCGGAGAGCAAAGGTACAGGGCAGGGTTTTCCCTTTGCGTGTTAATTCATAGGTCAGTAGGCATATCATAGTTACGTGCTGCTATGTGTGCTGCTGTCACCCCTCTGTGGTTACAAAACTGCTGATACTTTTTTGTCTGGTATTTGCTTAGTAATGATCAAACTGAAACATGTTAAGAAAGCTTTTCTCATTTAACGTAAGGCAGTAAGACCCATGTAAATGAAAAAGAGTGTTTTACCTTGCTGAATTATTTTCATTTTCACTCTGAAACAGCATTTATCAAAGTTTTCACATTCACAACACCCTTTAAAAGTATGCAAAGTCTTGAAGCACCCCAATTTAAAATGTAAAAAATGTAAAAGTTATTTATCAATGGGGAACCTGAGTCCAGGACAATGCACACAACATCTTGATGAAACTAACTTCTTATCAGAAGCCCCACTTTATGTTAGAGGTTCCCCTATCACATCAGAGGTCCCCACGCCCCCTCAGGCCCCCCCTCCCACCCATGCATCAGAGTTCCCTCATCACATCAGAGGTCTCCCCCATCACATCAGAGTCACCCCTTCACACCAGATTCCCTCCATCAAACCAGAACCCCCCGCACATCAGAGGCTCCCCTAAACATGAAAGCCCCCACCACATCAGAGTCACCCCATACATCAGATCCTTCCCATAACCAGAGAGTCCTCCCATCACAGAGCCCCCCCCCCCAATCACACAGTCCCCCATCACAGAGACCACCAGTCACACAGCATCCCCATCACAAAGCTCCCAATCACATAGACCCCCCCATCACAGAGACCCACAATCACACAGTCCGTTCTTCACATCAAAGCCCTACCTTTTGGCTCCGGCAACGTGGCAGAAGATGGTAGGTGGAGGAGGTCTGATAGAGGCAAACTTTTATCTAGTACTGAATGCTGGGGCATCCCTGCAAGCCACTTGCCCTGGATCAGCATCATGTGTTGCTATGGTGTGGGCAGGTCAGCCACCATCATCATAGCAACAAATGACGCCATGCATTCTGATCTTACAGCATCATTGGTTGTTATGGCGATCGTGGCCAGCTTGCCTGCACCATGGCAACTTATGATGCCGATTCAGAGTAACTTGGGTCCCATGCTTGCGCTAACCCAGGGGAACACAGACAGCACCCCAGGCTGTCAAAGCACCCTGGCTGTTTTTGGAAAACTAACCTAAAGTTTAAATAAAGGCAAACATTTTTATTTTGTTTGTTTTTGATAGAGTGGAGAGGAAATAGGGCACTTATAAGGTTTTTATTGCTTTTTGTACCCCCTTACAGAAATTCACCCTATTTGTTCTGTTCCCGTTTCCTGAAAGTTAAGGTAAAAGAAAATTCCAAATTTTGGATTGTCCCCAGAACAGTAATAGAGGGGAAATCTTCCAATGGTGATACTAGTTATGGTGACCCTGGTGACAACCAGGGATTTCCTTCACTTTGATGGAATTTCATCTCACCTCCCATTTTTGCTATGGAACCAGAAGTGAAGGGAAATCTCCCCAATGGGACACAGATGAAAAACAGAACAAAAAAAAAATGACAGGGGTTATATCCCTCCTTTACTCTGCATACAATGAAAAAACAAGTTTTGCCTTTAGTTCTGCCATAAAGTGGTTCCAAAGTCAAATTGTTTTTTTTTACCTTAATGCATCTTATGCATTAAGGTAAAAAAAATCTTTTAGTAGCTGTTTCGCACCCCCCCCCCACACTATACCTAAATACTTAATTGAGTCCCGTAACAATCCAGCACTGTGCTCATCTGCAGGTCTTTTCTCTTCTCTCCCCTCTCTTGCAGGCTTGGCTGAGAGCAGTGGCAGCTATTCATTGGCTCCTGTTCCTGTTAGTCAAATCTGGTGAGCAGAGAGTGGGAGGCTGGTCTAGAGCCACACTGTGTGTATCAAAGGACACACACAGACCCGCACAGGAGCTAACCCACATGTGTGCCACCTATGGTTGCACATGGAGAAGAGGAGGAGTCAAGAGTGTTGGCGGGGGACCCCAGAAAAGGAAGTTTGGGGTCCATACTGTAAATACCTTTCTACAGTAAGTAAAGCAAGTAAAGTAAGTATACCATCTTTTTTATATTAGTAATTAAAAACTTACAACAGCTTTAAGATTCATATTTTCCAGAATAAATCATTATACAATAATTTAAAAAATGGATGTTAAATGACCAGTTTTTAGTCATACAATATCATATATTAGCAAGAGTCTGGTTAGGTGGGTCAGCCACAACATTTTGTGCCATGAATGGGTAAATGAACGATGAGATAAAGGTTTGTTCTTCCTTATATCGCATTGCGCATGATCATGACATTGTCCTCCTGTACCTCAATGTAACTGGTGCCTGGTTGTAATATGATTTTTGATTGTTAGAAGCAACTCTTCCCTACAGAGAAAAACTGCTTGTTATTGCAACCATACTAACCACCACACAGTCTTATCATTGCATCATTTTTTTCTAGTGATGCTTTAATCATTTGCATTGCTTGCTATTTTCAGCCTGTATATGGACACTTTTATGGTGCAAATACAACAATTATGATGTTAGACGGAACCATTTAGAGATAATTTTCCGGTAATTGCCCTATGTAATCTGTACTGACTAATTATAATGTACAATGCTTTGTCAGTGCACATTGCTATCACAGAACCACATTTGACATCTACCCTATTTACAGTATTTTCAAGCCTGTCGGCCACAGAACTAGCTGTGTATTAACTATAGTTATAGAAATGCATTCATTTCACTGCTATCTAACACATAAATCATAAATGTGTTAAAGCATATCTAAACCTTCTGTTGCTTCATGGGTACACTCATATTACATGCCATTGTATGTATGGAGGCTGCCAAGGTGGTCACACAGACTGGACTTTAAACATGTTTGCCTTTGTTCATCTCCTTTACATGATAGTTGATGGGATTATATTATATATATATATTATACAAGAAATATAACATTGTTTTTTTCTGTCTTTTCAGCTCACAGGCGATGACAGAGACACTGCATTTCTGGCAAGACAAACAGGTATTTTCTGTGCTTGATGAAACCATTCCTAGCATGCAAAATGAAAACGAATACAACCACCAATTCTAAGAACAGGAAAGCTGCAAAATATTACATTTTTGGGGTTTGGTTGTTCTTTAAATTCAATAATAACCTGTGTCTACTACTTTGCAAACCAGCCCTATGCATCATGAATCCCATGATGTGTAACTAAAGTTCTTTTGGCTGTATTTCTTATGTGGATCACAGGAGTGCAGTTCGTTCTGCACTCCTGTGACCAGTCTTCAGCTGAAGTCCGCTGTTGGCTGATGTCATGTAGCCAGTCCAGGCTGGGGAAAGATCCCGACTTTAAAGTCGGAATACACCCTAGAGTCTGGAGTGGCACCTGGCTCAGCCTCTCAGTGATCCACTGCTAGCTCCCTCGCCTTCCACAGCCCAGGTCTTCAGTGAGCGTATGGAGAACAGAGTAGAGAGCGGTGACTGACAGTCACTGCTCTCTGCGCACAGCACCGGTGAGAACTCAGCAATCGACGGTCATGTAACAGTCACCGCTCTCTGCTCACAGCAACGGTGAGAACTCAGCGATTGGCGGTCATGTGATCGCTGAGTTCCCACCATTAGCGCCGGCGGGAAACAGATGCAGCATTGGACCAATCCACCTACTGTAGGTAAGTATAATTTTGAAAAAAAAAAATCCCATACTTCTCTTTTAATCCTTCTTTTTAATGTATTGTGCCAAAATTGTGAAGCATATATGACGCTTTTGTATTTGATGGCGACTTGAACGCCAAATTCAAGTAGTTCTAAAATATGTCAATTTTACATTGTGGCACAATGCCTGAGCCAACTTCAAAATAAAATACTGACTGTCGGTATCTTACAAAAGTGGAGATAATTAAGACCAACTGTCTTGTAGAGAAAGACTCTGGCACAGACAGATTTTCTGGGAATGTCTCACGTGCATTCTAAAAGTGTTACAGCATGCGCCAAATTCAAGTTCTAGACATGTACATGAATTTGATGTATACATGAACCACTTTTAGAATGCACGCAAAACACTTTTGCAAAAATCTGTCTGTGCCAGTCTTTAATAATTCCAGGGTTTGTTTTTTAGTTTTTAGAATTGGAAAGAACAAGAACCCTTTCGCTGCCAGGACCTGCGCTCCGCTTTTAAACTCAGGTGGCCAGACCATTTTTGAAGTTTTTCTATAGTTTTTTTATTTTCCACTTACAGCTTTCAGAGTTTGTTAAAGACCCCTAAACCACACATTTTCTGAAAGCATAGGACCAGTAGAATGAACAGAAGGTACTATTGATTTTTTAGGCCCTGTAATATTTGCGCAAATGTTTATCAAAAGAATATTTTCACAAAAATTATTATTATCAGACACAAACACAGTAAAACTTACTTAAATATACAAAGCTAAGGCTCAGTTCACACTACTGTAACCTACAGTACGACTTGGCCATGCGAATTCCTGGTGATTCGCTAGCAGCTTGATGCAACTTGAGTACGATTTTGATGCAACTTGATGCACAACTTTCATGCCATGTAACTTTGATAGGTAATCTTCTTCTAATGTCGGATCCAAGTCATATCAATATAAATGAAGATCTGACTTGGAGGCGACTTCCATCAAAGTCTATGGGAACAAGTCTGATAGATGTCGTCTTGAAGTAGTACAGGAACCTTTTCTAAAGTCATAGCAACTTCAGTAGTACTAATTAAGACAGCTTTCTCTGACTAACATGGGATTTCACATGTCACGCGACTTCGGGTCTCACAAGTTGGATCCAAAGTCACTGTAGTGTGAACAAGCCTAAAATTGTGCTGAGTAGTAAATAACAAATATTTGTAAATTTTAAAGTACACCTTTTGCGAAGACTACCCCCTCCCCCCCCCCCCCAAACCATACATTTTCAGAAAGCAAATGGCCTGTAAATGGAAAAAAGGTGCTACTGATTTTTTGAGTCAATAATTACAGAAATGTTTATCAATTCACAGTTTTCACTAAAAATACTTTAAGAGGTGTTTGGGAATTTGAAAAAATAAACAGTCATACTCACCTAGGTGGATACAGCATAGGTCTGATGCTACATCTGTCCCCTGCTGCTTCTAAGACTGCTGACTGCTCAGTTCTCAGTCTTCAGTGAACAGAGAGTCGGTGACTGTCAGTCACCAGCTCTCCATTCTGCCCCTCCAGCGCTCACTGGAGCACTGGGCTATAGAGGGGGTGGGAGCAGCTGGCTCAGGCTCTCAGTGGCTTGCTGAGAGGCTTAGCCAGCTGCCAGTCAGGGATCTGGGTGGATCCCAACTTTAAAGTCGGGATCTCTCCGGAGCCTGGACCGGATGAACGTGAAAATAGGTCACAGGAGTGCAGAATGATGAGTTGCACACATAAACACAATATAACTTACAAAATGCCTGCTAAAGTCCTACTAAGGCCTCATTCATATAGGGTGTACTAAAGTGTACACCCTTGGTAGGGCCATGTTTACCTTATCAGATGTAGCACTATCCCCTGAGGGGCCACTGAGTAATCTTTGGGTTCCCTGTCTTTCCTGACCCCTCTCTGAAAGCCCAACCCTGCTGACACCACCTTAAATCTTTGGCCAGAAGAATCCTCTGGCTGCAACCATGAAATAGACTCACACACAGTTTAGAGTGCACTAATATTTTTGTTGTATTGTTATCAAATGAAGAGACAGTAAAGTAACAGGAAAATATGTGCAGAAGATAATAGCTGTTACTTGAGTAACTTCAAGTAAAGTTCACAACATTGCACAATCTCAATCAGTTCCAGACGTCCTGCAATTCAGAATTTAAATGATAGCCCCAGTCCTAAGATGTCTCTTCCACAGTTAGTCACAAAAAAAAAAACAAAACCAAACAGAGAGGCTAACTCACTTTGGGCTCTCAGAAGCTGAGGGCTAAGTCCAATTCTGATGGAAAGAAAAGCTCTTCCTTTAAATAGACTAATGTTCCTTTAACTGCAGTGTCTGATCTTCTGTGCGCTTGATGGGGCCCTAGTTTGTGTACATAAGGATTCAAATCCTCCTTGAGGCAAAAGGGTAGAAGTTCCTTAACATAGGGTGAACACAAAGGGCAGGAGTTGTCCCCTTAGGTGATGTTGCATTTAAATAGTAAACTTTCACACGGGATGAGGTGTAAAATTTGGCAATAAGTAGAAATGGGCAAAACACACTATTGTGGAGTTTGGTTCTTTTGTCACTTGCCAAAGTGACAAAATGCAGCAATGCAGGAGCCCCTTGGCGAATGGGCAGCCTATAAAGGGAGCAATAATACAGCTGGGCCTGCAGATGGCAGATAGTGCAGCAGGCCTCTGTGATTTTATATGCTGGAACTATAATAACTAGTAGGCCGAACAACTTTGGCCTTAACACATGTAACTTGAGAAATGATAATAATAAAGCTGAGAATAACTGAACTTGGTAGTATCATGTGCAACTTAGATGGCTTGAATATGGAATTCTCTAACCCAATCTCAGTCAGGTGGTGAAAAATCTCTCTGTAGATGGGGGCCCCGTCTCCTCATGGTTCCTCTTTCAGAGACCATTCAGAACATCAGCTCACCAGTTTGCCTGCTCGCAGGGCTGTCCGCCAGACTTTTCAGCGGTGTCAATGCTGTCAGCGGTGTCCACAGTCAGTAACTCTCCCTCTCTCCTCCACTCTTTGCGGTCTGGCCCAGCTGGGATCTCCGGTGTCTCCAGCTCTTTCCATCCACTTCCTGTCCTCCCGGGCTTCTGTATTTATCTGCCCCTGTCCATCTGCCAGGCCCTCTCAGAAATGTAGTTTGTTAGCTCCATGTCAGACAGTGAAGTCTTGAAAATCAGCCAACAAATCCCACAAAGCTTTTCAACAGAGTCTGTGTAACTGGACTACAGGACACTGCCATCTTGTATCCATTTAACATCCTGCAAATGGTATTTCTGCCGGGTGTTACACAGGGATGCACAGGTGTTCCTTGAATCCCTGTACAGGCACTCCTACTCACGTCAATTGGTACTCAGAAGCTGCATGGATACAGCTGTTGCTCCCAGTCTGACATGGGTGAGGGTGCAGAGCCCCGAACGCAGACAGTGTGAGCTCAGGACATCCACACTGATGCTAATTGGGACACAGCCACTGGTGTTTTATGCATGCAGTGCCATTTACATCTGTGTGGGTATGGGTGCGCGTCCTGAACTCACACTGTCTGAAAACCAAGGGAGACAAAGGGCAAATGGGAGACAAATGGCAGCAGTGAAGGGGCAGGGGTCACATTTTAGGTGAATAGTTCTGATCAGCATCTTTTCACAAGGATTCAGAAACATATTCAAGAAGCTATAGGCAGTTAAACTATTATAACATAGGTATACTTGCATAATAGTCTCTGCTTCTGGTGTGGGTGAAATATGTGGCTTAGTTCTATTTCTACTTCCTGGAAACTCCCCTTTACATAGTATCACAGTCCTCCAGTTGCGGTTTCTGACCCAGCTAGCAGGGACAGGAAATACCTGTCTATATTCAAATAACTCTGAGGTAATTAACAAGCAACAGCTATTTACAAATGCAAACAGTAGGAGGCAGCAGATCCCTACATAAGTATATGTTCTACTTATGTAGTAACAATTAATACCCATTGTTGCAGTCTGAGGGGATATTATTTCCAGCTTCTGTTTTTGAGTGGTAGAAATGCAAATGGGAAAATGTATAAAAACTGAATCAGAAGCAGCTGTGCATAGTAACCAATCAGCTTCTGTTTTCATCTGGTTCAGTTAAGTTTTAAAAATGAAAGATAGATGCTGATTGGTTGCCATGCACAGCTCCTCCAGATTCTGGCTCCTCCAGTTTTGATAATTCCCTCAAAGTATTCTGTGTGTGTGTGTATACAATATGCTTTTTAACTTCTGTATCCTAGTCTCAAAAATGAACCTTTGTGTAAATAAATGTGAATCATTTTCATGCTTAATTAATGAAGATTAATTTTTTTTTGTTTTTTTACAGTCTGTTAGCACTGCACAAACTACTTATCTGCAATCCAGTCATTTGATTGAGTAAGCAACATGAATTCTGCACTGCATTACGTCAGTCTGGAATCTTGTCAAATGTATGTCTCAAGGTTGACCTATGATCTGAGATTGTAACAAGATGTTGTGTGGAGCTGGATAGTCTGGACTTCTGGCAGTCTGACAGGTGTGGTGCGAAGGTAATACATAATCCTAATTCCTTTATCAGATATGATGATACTGTAAATATTGAAACATCCGGCTCATTTTATTGTCTAATATCACAGGTTGGCCTCAGAGAAACAGATACTATATCTCCATGCTACAGAGATATGAAAAACGGGCCCCAGATCTTGTCCTGGTGTAACAGGGACAGGAAGTTAGGGAAAATGTATCTAGTGGGGTCATTGACAGAAATGTTAACTCTTTCCCACATTATCCATCTTTAATAATAAAAAAGAACTGACGTTAGAATAATCAATTGCAAAAGAATGTATGTATGCCTGAAAATCTCTGCAACTGACAACAGACTTTCAATGAATGTGAACACTCATGGGGTTTGATTTACTAAATGAGTAACAACTGTTCACTTAAAATGAATGTTTATTGAGCTTGGTAAATAAGATGAAGCTGTGTATACTCCAATCATATGCCGGCAACAATCCTGTTTTTTTTTTTTTATTTCCCTCATACGTGATTGGATATTTAAAGTGAACAAAGCTTCACTTTATTATCATTTGCTTTGCAAAATTAACAGGCTCTACTCTTTAATTAAATCAACCCCATTGTTTTTTGCTTTTTAACTCCAACTTATATTCTTGCTAATCTTAGGCTGGATGTACCAATTGACATATTTTGCATACCTAATTTATTACGGTTGGTGGTGAGCAAATAGGTCAGAAAACAATTAGTTAAGCAAATCCTTTTTTGCCCCGAATGTCCGAATTATACAATTTAAGAATGCTTGCATTCTACAACTGCATGATTATCTGCAAATTACAGTGACCTACATGGAAAAATGTAAGCAATCAAAAATTAAAGAAAAAATGAAGGCCACCATTGCTGACCTTCATCTGAAAAGTCGAGCAGTCTGTGTTCAGTACTTTGATACAGCCACCTGAAACAAGATTTGGAAAGTCAGGGAGAAACCAAAGCACAAATGCTAGTTCTGAATCAGTGGTTTAGAAAGGACTCATGCCATTGGTTCAGCTTTTAACTAGCGAAGCTAGCATTTTTAGCTGGAGTGGTCAGTAGTAGCAGTCTGTATACTCCCTGAGTGCAGGGCTTTTCTTTAATGAATCATTGATTAAATTGTCACTATTAGAATCACTATTAAAACAATTATAATAATTATAGTATATGTAAACCTTCACCTTGTAAAACAACCCATACAGTTTAAAATAGAAATGAAAGGCAAACATTTTGTGCATAGATATGAATAATACATATAAATACCCTTTTCCTCCTTTTGTAAGTGATCACATACCCTCTGTTCTTAGCTGCATGAGGGTGGAGAAACAGCAATACACCGGTCTTCCCAGTGAATGGCTGCGCAGTGGATGCCTGTCAGCAGAAGTCTGATTATTGGAGGAGAGCCGACTGAGTTCCCAGCACAGCTAGAGAACTGATCATACTGTTCTCTCATGCCTATTGTGGTCAGTTTTTGATAGGAAAGCAGAAGGACTGGCAGGAACACTAGGGATTTCACACAATACAAATAAAACAGGATATTTTTTTTACAAATACTTGGTACAGCAGGTACCTATCAAGAATATGAAATGTTGGGTTTACATATTCATTAAATTCTCAGTTGATCATTCTTAGAGAATCGAAATAGTAGTCTTAAATGCAGGGGCAGACTGACCATTTGGAAACTCGGGCACTGCCTGAGGGCCCGGGGTCAGTAGGGGGCCCCATGAGATGCCCCTGGCACCTTTTTCATAGGCTTTTTTCAGTTTGGGCAAGGACACAGGGGCCCCATGATCCCCTATTGCCCAGGGGCCCCATGAGTTGTCAGTCCGCCCCTGCTTAAATGTATTGTTTGGTGCATGTGCCAGGTAAAACAGATCTGCTCTTGGATGGTATCTTGCTCTTGTGCAATGAAACAAGGCTACTACATTGCCTGTGGACATCAGATAGCCTGTGCCAATGTCTGCAGAAAGAGAGCACGTACTCCTTAATCACCATGTAAGGATTACAATTGGCTATCATGTTTGGTGGCAACTCTCACCTACAATACATCTATCATGATAAGAAGGAAGACATCATGTAACTTAAATGACTATTCTCTCCAAAGCATAGCAGAAGAAGGTTGCATTGCTGGCGGATAGTCTAAAAATGGTCTAAAGATTAGCATTGTGTTATCACTTATTCAGGTGGAAGGTTGTAGTGAGATATCTGATGGGTACACATACTGAAGTCAGCTGGTTCAGAAGGAACTGGCCAACCTTTGGTGCTTGTGCACTTTTCTGTGTTCAATAGAAGCTGGTTCAATGACCAGTTTCTGTTGAATGGTCATGCTGGAAAACCAGCATTCAATCAGCGCTTGCATCCAATGGCTGCAGCACTGATTAGTGTATTCTAATGGGAGAGTCCCAACTGTCAGAATACAATAGTGGAGTGGGCTGATCCCTCCATCCACATAACTTGTGCAGATGCAGGGATCTGTTAGATTTTTTTGTTCAACTTGCTGGTTGAATGAAATAAAAATTGTACGTGTATTCAGGTCTTTAGGAGTGCTGGCTTGAAGGATGGGGTTTGTAACAGTTTTGGTTTATAACTTTGACTGTAAAAGTAGCCTGTTACTTTCATATTTAGGCTCTCATAAAAGAGCTACCAACCCTTTCCCCACTTACCCATGGATACCTTCTCCACACTTCTCCACTGCCCAGTTCACCCGTGAAAGCCCCGTGCCTAATCTTTGTATACGTTTCATGCCAGGGTTAGAAAACCTTTTCTCCATCCACATAAGGTAGTGCTTAGGTTTGGCAATTGATTAAGCTAGCCATACACAGCTAGAACTTTGCCCGGTTTTTGCTGTATTTACATAAATTCAATCTGTGGGTGGCCCTGTTGGCTTCAGCTGGCTCAGCAAAATTCAGTTTACAAATTGATGGAGCCACATGGAAAATTCCTGAGTGAACAGTGACTGCAACCTATAAATGCAACCACTGTTTGGATATTCAGGCAGCTGTGAAATACAATAGCTAGCAGAAGAGATTCATCCATCCACACTGCTTAGCATGAATGTCTAGTCTTAGCTATTGAGGCCCAAACACTGCATCGAGGAAGAGGAAAAGATTGCATGCTCCCCCATATCCAGACATACCAAGCACTTCTCTTCTAAAGATTCTGACAGACAAACAAAAAGATGGTGGTGTGTGGCAGAGGTGAGTATTAGATTGATAAGGGATGCTAGTAAAAAAGCACCATCAGTTGTTCGTTTAAACAAAGTGTTTTTTGGACCATTGTCATTTCAGGACTCAGACCTTATTGACAGGGCTGCTGTTAGAAATCATGGGGCCCCGTACAGCCTACCTGACTTTTTTTTTTTTTAATCTTTTAACAACCCTGTTGGGAGTGGGGCTTTGATGAAATATCAGGGGTCTTAACAGACCATTGTGAGACAAAGAAAGGGCATAAGGACATAAATTCCTCAACCCCTTTCTCTGCAGCCTCAGCTGCACTGCAGATGAATGAACAGGAAATGCTCTGCACAGAAGCTCCCTGATCATTCACAACCTGAAGCATAGTAAACGCAGTTTACTATGCTTCAGTTATAAATTAACTCAGGAGCCGGGGAAAGTGGGCACAGATACTGGAACCAATCCCCATGTGTTTCCCCCTGCAGCAGCTGAAAGCTGGAAGGAGGAAGAGGAGAAGAAGCTGGATGCATTGCAGGGGCTAACAGCAGGATTGGTTTCAGCGATAAATCAATACAGCTGGTTCTTCTGCTCTTCAGGCGCACAGGCACCCCTGTTGAACTGATGGGGCCTGGGCACCATGCAGGTGGACCTGCTGTACTGCCTTATCAGCGGCCCTGCTTATTGACAAGCATAGCAGTTGTATATCCTTTTTGTACTAAATTGTATATAATAAATCTTGCAAATGGTTACTGTATATATTTGCTTGTTCATTGTTGCTTAACACCTGATGAAGGCGTGCCACATAAGATAGTGTTCCTTCTGTCTGTGAACTTCAGTCGTTGCATCTTGGGATTATCTCCTGCTAGAAATTGAAAGTAAGCATCACTATTACTTTTTGTCTTGCTTGCACAATTAAAGCTTAACTAAAGCCATCTTATTTGAATGGAGTGGGCGGGAGGTAAAATTTCTGTAAGGTCTCTATGGCTTTTAGAGACCCTATTAGGAAAAGACCTAATTTCCTCTCCTTGTGAGACCAAGACAAGAAATGGAGGGTGCAGTTGTCAGTGGGGCACAAAGTAACAGAGATAAATACTTGGTTGAAACTCTAACTTGTCCTCTCTCATGTATCTTTGACTATGTTGCTATTTGCCATCACTTCATGTCCTAAGAACAAGAATGTCCTAAGAACAAGAGAAATCTCTCTAGTAAGGATAGCAGTAAAAACCTGACAGAGACTCAAACCCTTATATGTTCTGTTCAAAACAGGGGAATATGTTCTGGCTAGTGTTGAGCTTTAACAGATGAAGGACATGTTCTTGACCTCTACACATAGCAACAGAGCAATGTAAATTTTTGTTGTTCAGGACCATGAACAACATGTTGCATGTGATTATTTATTACTGTAAAGATCTGTCATATATCTTTATTTGTATAGGATGACTAAAATTACTTTATTGATTCCATAAAGCTTCTCAATAAAATTTCAGATAACAGAACCTTTCTTGTTCTATCGAAAACAAAACAAATGGTTTTGGTTGGAGTTGTGCCTTAAATTGCATTACTGAAATTTCGAACAATCTTTTTTGTTTAATTTTCATAACAGCATGAAGAGGTTAAATTCTCTTGGCTTGTCTTAATCTTTTCTGTGTCCATAATGGTTGATTTATCATGGGTGATAAGCAGAACTACAGACTTTGTAGAAGACAGGTTTCCTAGCCATGCATGACAAATGCTGACACACATACTATGTTTGCTACTGTCTAGTTGGCAGTGACAGCCACGTCTAATGCTGTGACATGTTCAGTACGGTGTGTGTAGCGAAGGGGGGGGTTCTTCAATAACGCACGTGATGAAAGACAGACACATCATTTATTAATCTTAATGCCACACCATGTGTTCTTCACCTACAGCTTGACACCTACGTTTTGCTAATATAACCCAGTATGCATATTTACATGTGTAAGACTATAGTGGTTATTTCAAACGGCTGCAGTGCATACGTTTGCTGAATATTTTCAGCGTGGGTGAGATGGGCATCATTTAAACTGGACCTAAATTTTACAAGTTAAGATTTGCCAAGTTATAGGGAACATCTAGGAATGTTACTTTTGCCTGAGCAGTAAAGAGTTACCTTTTTGTTGCAAGAGTGCTTAGGCATTCCTGTACCTAAAGACTTATAGCTGTATATCTGCAGTGTGAGATCTATGGCACTGTTGCCTCTGACTGCCAGTCTCAAGAGATCTGGAATGAGATTTGGTGACGTGCTGCTGATTTTTCTTGCTGGAGGCTCTGAAATACCCCTTCCAAGAACCTCCCATACCTCCCAACAGGGGCGGACTGACAACTCATGGGGCCCCCGGGCAATAGGGGTTAATGGGGCCCCTGTGTACTTGCCCACACTCAAAAATAGCCTATAAAAGGTACCAGGGGCATTTCATGGGGCCCCCTACTGACCCCGGGCCCTCAGGCAATGCCCGAGTTCTTGAATGGTCAGTCCGCCCCTGCCTTCCAACTGCCCTGATTTCTGTGGGGCAGTCCCTGGATATGAACTTACCCCAGGGTTTCAGACACCCACATGTCTCCGCATCAACATAGATTCTTATCTGTCATAAAAAAGCTGTCAGCCTTTTTTTATAAAACCTTTTCAGTTCTACCTTTAAGTGATATTATACGTTCATTTAAAAAAAAAAAAAAAAAAAAAAAAAACATGTCATACTTACCTGCTCTGTGCAAAACCATTGATCCTGATCCTCTTCTTTTCAGGTCCCCCCACCAGCACTCCTAGCTCCTCCTCCTTGACCAGTGCCCCCAGTAGCAAGTCGCTTGCTATGGGTGAACTGGTGTGTACTATCTCCCAAGCCCAGCTCTATGTGTCCATAAGACACATAGCACCTTTTTTCTGGTGGTCTCCAATGGCTCCTGCTGCTGTCAGCCAATAAGGAGAAGGACTCCCGGGACAGCCAAGGCTCTCGTACACACCACTGGATCGAGAGGGGGCTCAGTTGAGTATAAGGGGGCGCTGAGGGGGAAGCAGCACACAGAAGGATTTTTACCTTCATGCATAGATTGCATGAAGGTAAAAACCTTCAGCCTTTATAACCACTTTAAAGTGGTTATACACCCCAGACATGAATTCTGAGCAAAGCATACCCTTCTATAGTGTGTGCTTTACTCAACCCAGAGCACTAAGTGCCATTTCTGTCTGCTGCCTTGTTCCTCTGCTATCAGAATGAATGACTTCTGATTAGTTTTTCTGACACCAAGAGAAAAAAGGTGACAGAGGAGGGCACAGCCTACGATTGATAGCTCCAGCTCTTGTGTGAAGAGGGGTGTCCCTTCCCTTCAATCAGCTCTCAGAGCTCTCCTCACTGGTGCAACATCAGCTCTCTGCCCCCTTCTTTTCAAAGCTGAGAGATCCTGTGTAAATTCTGCACTTTAAATGTATGTAGGTGACAGACTGTTATAGATAAACAGATACAACTTATTTAGGAGGATTGCTTTCATCTCTGTGTATCACCTGAGGCCAGTCACTTAACTAGATATATCTAAGGATTTACAACCACTTGAAGTAACACTGCTACTGGTCCATAATAAGAGTAACATGAAAAATAGAATTACTTTAGGAACTGCGAAAAATATGTTCAAATATTTATTGTAAAAATACACCTACTTAAAACCTAAAGCTGAACTCCAGGCAGAGGAAAAATATATAAATTAATGTAGTCTACATGCAAGCAGTGTAAATACCTGAATTTGATATAAAATCTCTTAGCTTTGCAGTCTCTATACAGCAGAGTTCAGAGAGGGGAAGTAGACGCAGAAAAAAGAACCAGCCAGGCATGCTGCAGTGCAAGAAGCATGCTGATTGGAGGGGAGAGTGACAGAGAGATGATCTCATCAATGTGCTACTTCTTCTTTCACTGTACAATCACAGGGTGGAGGTGGGAAGGAAAATGAAAGTAAAACTCCAGCAGAGAAAAATCAGATCATCTCCCCTTCTAGGTGGGATTTTGCATGTGCACAGTCAGAAGGGTTGTCCTCACAGGGATACCAGCCTCAAAGAGCAAACAAAAAATCTTTTAGCTTCCAGGCTATTAAAGTCAGCTCTGACCTTTAGTCTTGCTCTGCATATAACTGCAACTTTTCCTCCTAGGCTTCAGTCTGGTCAGGTCACCTGTGTTTGGGCTTCCATACCCATACCAGAATTTACTAATGCTGGAGAAAACTGGAAGACCTGTTCCTCAGCCTGCATGGGTGGGAACCCTAGCTGCTTCCAGACCCTTGCTACACGATGATGCAGACCATGCCCTGTTACAAATTTATATATATATATATAATATATATATATATATATGTATATACATATATACAGTTGCAAGAAGAAGTATGTGAACCCCTTGGGATTACGTGGAGTTTTGCATGAATTGGGCATAAAATGTGCTCTGAACGTCATCTAAGTCACAACAATAGAAGAACACAGTCTGCTGAACATAATACTACACAAACATTAGATGTTGCCATGGTTTAATTGCACATAACATGTAAACATTCACAGTGAAGGGAGGAAAAAGTATGTGAACCTTTGGACTTAATAACTGGTTGACCCTCCTTTGGCAGCAATAACCTCAACCAAACATTTCCTGTAGTTGCAGATGAGACCTGCACAACGATCTGGAGTAATTTTGGACCACTCCTCTTCACAAAACTGTTTCAGTGTAGCAATATTCTTGGGATGTCTGGTGTGAATCGCTCTCTTAAGGTCATGCCACAGCATTTCAGTCGGGTTGAGGTCAGGACTCTGACTGGGCCACTCCAGAAGGCGTATTCTGTGCTGTTGCAGCCATTGTTTTGTTTAATTACTTGTATGCTTTGGGTCATTGTCCTGTTGCATCACCCATCCTCTGCGGAGCTTCAGTTGGCGGACAGATGGTCGTACGTTTTCCTGCAAAATGTCTTGATAAACTCTGGAATTCATTTTCCCATCATTGACAACAATCCGTCCAGGCCCTGAGGCAGCAAAGCAGCCCCAAACCATGATGCTCCCTCCGCCATGTTTTACAGTGGGGATGAGCTTTTGATGTTGGTGTGCTGTGCCTTTTTTTCTCCACACATAGTGTTGTGTGTTCTTCCCAAACAACTCAATCTTGGTTTCATCTGTCCACAGTATATTTTGCCAGTAGTGCTGTGGAACATCCAGGTGCTCTTTTGCAAACATGCTGCAATATTCTTTTTGGACAGCAATGGCTTCCTCCGTGGTGTCCTCCCATGTACTCCATTCTTGTTTAATGTTTTCCTTATTGTAGATGTGTCAACAAAAATGTTAGCATGTGCCAGAGATTTCTATAGGTCTTTAGCTGACACTTTGGGATTCTTCTTTACCTCATGCAGCATTCTAAGCTGTGCTCTTGCAGTCATTTTTACAGGGAGAGTAGCAACAGTGCTAAACTTTCTCCATTTGTAGACCGTCTGTCTTACCGTGGAAACACATGAACATGAAGGCTTTTGGAGATACTTTTGTAACCCTTTCCAGCTTCACGCAAGTCAACAGTTCTTGATCGTAGGTCTTCTGAGAGCTCTTTTCTGTGAGGCATGGTTCACATCAGACAGTGCTTCTTGAAACCAGTAAACCCAAAACAGGTGTGTGTTTTTTAAAGGCAGGACAGCCGTCAGCAACACATCCAATATCATTACACTGATTGGAGTCAAGGTTGGCTCACTCCTGGCTCCAATTAGCTCTGGGAGAAGTCATTAAGCTAGGGCCTCACATACTTTTTCCTCCCTGCACTGTGAATGTTTACATGTTATGTTCAATTAAACCATGGCAACACCTAATGTTTGTGTAGTATTATGTTCAGCAGACTGTGTTCTTCTATTGTTGTGACTTAGATGACGTTCAGAGCACATTTTATGCCCAATTCATGCAAAACTCCATGTAATCCCAAGGGGTTCACATACTTGTCATGCTGGAACACCCATGCACAACCCATTTTCAATGCCCTGGCTGAGGGAAGAAGGTTCTCACCGGTACATTTTCCTGTCCATCATCCCTGTGATGCGGTGCAGTTGTCCTGTCCCCTTAGCAGAAAAACACCCCCAAAGCAGAATGTTTCCACCACCATGTTTGATGAGTTGGGATGGTGTTCTTGGGGTCATAGGCAGCATTCCTCCTCCTCCAAACACGGTGAGTTGATGCCAAAGAGCTCGATTTTGGTCTCATCTGACCACAACACTTTCAACCAGTCTTCCTCTGCATCATTCAGATGTTCAGTGGCAGACTTCAGACAGGCCTGGAGATGTGCTTTCTTGAGCAGAGGGACCTTGCAGGCACTGCAGGATTTCAGTCTTTGTCGGCGTAGTGCGTTACCATTTGTTTTCTTGGTGACTGTGGTCCCAGCTGCCTGGTGATCATTGACAAGATCCTCACGTGTAGTTCTGGGATGATTCCTCACTGTTCTCATGATCATTGACACTCCATGAGGTGAGATGTTGCATGGTGCACCAGACCTAGGGACACTGACAGTTGTTTTGTGTTTCTTCCATTTGCGAATGATTGCACCAACTGTTGTCAATTTCTCACCAAGCTGCTTGGCGATAGTTTTGTAGCCCAGTCCAGCCTTGTGTAGGTCTACAATCTTGTCCCTGACATCCTTGGACAGCTCTTTGGTCTTTGCCATGGTGGAGAGTTTAGAATCCGATTGTTTGATTGCTCCTGTGGATGGGTGTCTTTTATACAGGGAACAAAATAAGATTAGCAGCACTCCCTTTAAGAGACTGCTTCTAATCTCAGTGTGTTACCTGTATGAAAGACACCTGGTAGCCAGAAATTCTGCTTAATGATAGGGGATCAAATACTTATTTCCCTCATGAACATGAAAATCAGTGCATAATTTGTTAGACATGCATTTCTTTTGAATTTTGTGTTGCTATTCTGTCTCTCAGTGTTACAATACACCTAAAATTCGATTTTTAGACTGATCATTTCTTTTTGGACAACATTTTTGGAATATATCTTCATGTACTTTTCTGTATTAAAGGATTGTTCCAATTTATTTGGGGAACCTTTCACATACTTCCTAACCATTTATTCAGCAAGGTGTCATCACATTCTGGCAATATGTTCCCTTTGTTTATCTATGGATGTATGCAGCCAAATTCTTCCACTGCCAGCTGCTTACTAAATATGTCCTTTCATGGGAACTTTTATATTTACTAAAATGTGAACTGAGAACTTATCTTAGCAAGTCTTCCATGTAAACTGAACTTATCTACATTTTTTTTACAGCATTTGGATCAGCATATACTGTAATTATGCAATTTTAATTTAGTTATTTTTAGTCAATCACTTCAATCATTCAGTAAGGCAGTACAAAGAGCATTGATTATATGCAAAGCCCAATAAACCATTGCATCCAATTATAAATCATATTTATAATAACCTGAGATCTCATTACATGGTTACTGCACTTTGCACATTGTAATTGTTCTTTGTGTTGATTAAGTCTAGAGAAATTTAAAAATGGGTCTATTACACAAACATACTATAGCTAAAGCTGTTACAAGATTTTGAAAACATAAACTGAGTTTGAGTACTTGTATTGTAAATTGCGATGTAGAACATTTTCCTGCCTTATGATCTCACAGCTTAACCCTTGTATGTCTGCCCAACACATAAATGCATCGGCAAAATGTTGGGCTTTAATGCCTACATGCCTCACATACAGTTGCAAGAAAAAGTATGTGAACCCCTTGGGATTACATGGAGTTTTGCATGAATTGGGCATAAAATGTGCTCTGAACGTCATCTAAGTCACAACAATAGAAGAACACAGTCTGCTGAACATAATACTACACAAACATTAGATGTTGCCATGGTTTAATTGCACATAACATGTAAATATTCACAGTGCAGGGAGGAAAAAGTATGTGAGGCCCTAGCTTAATGACTTCTCCCAGAGCTAATTGGAGCCAGGAGTGAGCCAACCTTGACTCCAATCAGTGTGATGATATTGGATGTGTTGCTGATGGCTGTCCTGCCCTTAAAAAACACACACCTGTTTTGGGTTTACTGGTTTCAAGAAGCACTGTCTGATGTGAACCATGCCTCGCAGAAAAGAGCTCTCAGAAGACCTACGATCAAGAACTGTTGACTTGCGTGAAGCTGGAAAGGGTTACAAAAGTATTGTCAGGGCCTGGACTTGAACCTGGGACTTCTACTGTGTCAGGCAGTAACTCTTCTCACTGAGCTACCTAAGATGCTGGACAACACTCTGCCTCATCTATTGGATAATCCTACCTTGTGCCTTGTTTGCTCTTGAACCTTGAACTCCTTGCTCCTCCCATGAACTTCCTATATAAGCCATGTCCTTGGACTTCCTCCTTGCCAGATTATTGTGCCTTTCCAGCCAATATCCCGCTACTGTTCCTGCTGCTGTCTACACCTCCGCTACTGATCTTTGGCTTGTTCCTGACCACGATTTCGTCTCATCCTAAGGTACTACGATTGATCTGCTACCATTTGTAACCGACCCTTGGCTTGTGACCGACTCTGCTGTCATCTGATCCTTAACCTGTTGATCCGCTATTGGTTCCCAGTCTGCTCATTCCCTGGTGGGGTGATCCTGAGATCTGCGACCTGGTATTAACACGCAGCCCAATCCATCTCCACCATTAGGAGCTCTGGTGAATACCGGTTAATACTTAGACCCCGCACCTCAGGTGAGCCTGCGTCATTCCCAGGGGGATCCGCTGGTGTACCTATCCTGCTGGTTCCAGGTAAGCCTTTACTGCTATAGCAACTGGTCTCTGAACCTGACCTTACACCGTGACAAGTATCTCCAAAAGCCTTGATGTTCATGTGTTCACGGTAAGACAGACGGTCTACAAATGGAGAAAGTTTAGCACTGTTGCTACTCTCCCTAGGCGTGGTCGTCCTGTAAAAATGACTGCAAGAGCACAGCGCAGAATGCTGCATGAGGTAAAGAAGAATCCCAGAGTGTCAGCTAAAGACCTACAGAAATCTCTGGCATATGCTAACATTTTTGTTTGCACATCTACAATAAGGAAAACATTAAACAAAAATGGAGTACATGGGAGGACACCACGGAGGAAGCCATTGCTGTCCAAAAAGAATATTGCAGCACATTTGAAGTTTGCAAAAGAGCACCTGGATGTTCCACAGCACTACTGGCAAAATATACTGTGGACAGATGAAACCAAGATTGAGTTGTTTGGGAAGAACACACAACACTATGTGTGGAGAAAAAAAGGCACAGCACACCAACATCAAAACCTCATCCCCACTGTAAAACATGGCGGAGGGAGCATCATGGTTTGGGGCTGCTTTGCTGCCTCAGGGCCTGGACGGATTGTTGTCATTGATGGGGAAATGAATTCCAGAGTTTATCAAGACATTTTGCAGGAAAATGTACGACCATCTGTCCGCCAACTGAAGCTCCGCAGAGGATGGGTGATGCAACAGGACAATGACCCAAAGCATACAAGTAATTCAACAAAACAATGGCTGCAACAGCCAGAATATGCCTTCTGGAGTGGCCCAGTCAGAGTCCTGACCTCAACCCGATTGAAATGCTGTGGCATGACCTTAAGAGAGCGATTCACACCAGACATCCCAAGAATATTGCTACACTGAAACAGTTTTGTGAAGAGGAGTGGTCCAAAATTACTCCAGATCATTGTGCAGGTCTGATCTGCAACTACAGGAAACGTTTGGTTGAGGTTATTGCTGCCAAAGGAGGGTCAACCAGTTATTAAGTCCAAAGGTTCACATACTTTTTCCTCCCTGCACTGTGAATGTTTACATGTTATGTGCAATTAAACCATGGCAACATCTAATGTTTGTGTAGTATTATGTTCAGCAGACTGTGTTCTTCTATTGTTGTGACTTAGATGACGTTCAGAGCACATTTCATGCCCAATTCATGCAAAACTCCACGTAATCCCAAGGGGTTCACATACTTTTTCTTGCAACTGTATGCGTCCTTCAGCAGCCAGTGTTGATGTACTGAGAGTGCGCAAAGGCAGCTCTTGGTCCATGGTAAAGATCTGTAGCTAGCAGGACCAGATTTTGGTTATGTAACCGCTATGTCAGTAAATCACATGATTGCAATCCTTCCCATCCCTGGAGCGTTCCAAACAATTTAAATGGACAATGGGGCAGGCAGGAAGGAGTGTGATCTCTGTAAATGTTCCCACTTGTATCTCTTTGCACAGACCAGGTCCATTTTTTTTCAGTTTTGGATAGACTTGACAAGAGTAATTATTTTTGTCATGTTTTTATGGCAGTCTGTGACTTTGTCAGGATGATTTCATCTCTCTTTCTGTAACTGTGACAACAGGACAAGAAATTAGGGGTGTGATTGTGACCTGGATGGAATCATGCCCACTCCATTATATTTAGATGGACAAAGGTCATAGCCAAGGTGAATTAAGAGAATGGAAAAACCAACCAGTCTCTTTTTATCGCATATATTAACCACTTCATTATTGCACCATAGCTGGCAGACGGCTATAGTGCTGCTCTCTGGTTCTGGGAGGACGTCCATGGAACATGTATCAGGCACGCTCTGTGACCATTATGTGCTTTGGACACAGCTGATCATAGATCGAGGTAAAGGGCCAATCACAGTGACCCTTGACCATGTGATCAACTATGTCCAATCACAGCCAAACACATGTAAACAAACTTGATGGTTATTGGCATTTCCTTTCCTCACGTGCTATCACTGTGTGAGGAAAGGAGGAGCTGATAACCAACAATCCTGACAGGGCACATTTACACTGATAATCAGGGCTGCCTATCAGTGCCTATCAGTGCAGTCTCTTCAGTGCAGCCTCATCAGTGCCCATCAATGCCGCTTGATCATTGCCCACTAGTGCCACCTCATCAGTGTAGCCTCATCAGTTCCCATCAGTGCACCCTCACCAGTGCACATCAGTGCAGCCTCGTCAGTGTAGCCTCATCAGTGTAGCCTCATCAGTGCAGCCTCATCAGTGCCCATCAGTGCAGCCTCACCAGTACACATCAGTGCGCCACATCAGTGCACATCAGTGCAGTCTCATCAGCACACATCAGTGAAGAAGAAAGAATTCTTATTTGCAAAATTTTATAACAAAATAAGAAAAACTTTTTTCTGCATTTTTTTGTTTAGCAAAAAATAAAAACCACAGTGGTGATTAACCACTTGCCCACCGGGCATTTATACCCCCTTCCTGCCCAGGCCAATTTTCAGCTTTCAGAACTGTCGCACTTTTAATGACAATTGCACGGTCATGCAACACTGTACCCATATGAAAGTGTTGTTATAATTTGTTTCACACAGATAGAGCCTTCTTTTGGTGGTATTTACTTGCCACTGGGTGTTTTATTTTTTGTGCTATAAACAAAAAAAAAAGCAAAAATTTTGAAAAAAAAAAACGTTTTTCTTTGTTTTTATTATAAAATTTTGCAAACAAGTAATTTTTCTCCTTTACTGATGTGCGTTGATAAGGCTGCACTGATGGGCACTGATAGGCGGCACTGATGGGCACTAATAGGCGGCACTGATGAGGTGGCACAGATAGGCAGCACTGATAGGTAGCACTAATGAGGCAGCAATGATGCTGCTGCACTGATATGCAACAATGATGAGCACTGATAGGTGGCACTGATGGGCAGTACTGATGGGCACTGACTGACAGCACTGACTGCCGGAACTGCTGGGCACTGACTGGCGGCACTGCTGGCCACTGATGGGTGGCACTGATGGGGGCACTGATGGGCACAGGTGGGTGGCACTGCTGCGCACTTGTGGGCAGCACTGCTGTGGGCACTTGTGGGCGGAACTGGTGGGTGGCACTGCTGGACACTGATCATCAGGGCACTGATCCTCAGTGCCCTTATGATCGGTGACGATCCGTCCTCTGACAATTGCTGGTTATCGGCAGTACTTTCCGCACGCTGTGGTAAAAGGCTGTAGGACACGATCATGGAGGTGTGCGGTGGGAGGGCATGTTCTGGGAGGACATCATTCGGCTATAGCGCGGTTGGCAAGTGTTTAAATACCACCAAAAGAAAGCTCTATCTGTATAAAAAAAAAATTATAAAATTTCATATGGGTACAGTTTTGTATGACCTAGCAATTAAAACTGCGAGAGTGCTGAAAGCTGAAAACTGGCCTGGACAGGAATAGGGTGAAAGTTCTCGGTATTGAAGTGGTTAATTAACCGCTTCCGCACCGCCCTAGCAGACATGTTTAATAGCAAAAAGTCAAAAATTTTGTTTTTTTCTCAAAATTGTTGGTATTTGTTTGTTTATAGCGCAAAAAATAAAAAAACATACAGACAAGCAAATACCACCAAAATAAAGCTCTATTTGTGGGGAAAAAAAAGACATAATTTCATTTGTGTGCAATGTTGCATGACCACGCAATTGGCAGCTAAAGTAATGCAGCACCGTATTGTAAAAAATGGCCTGGTCAGGAAGAGGGGTAAATCCTCTGGAGGGCAAGTGGTTAGAGAACATTTTTTTGGATCTGCTTCCTATCAGTTAGGATTGATTGGTGTCTGTAAACACAGAGACGTAAGTAGAAAACTGTGCTGACCAACTCAGAAAGAATTCAATGATGCTCAGGATTTGTGTGGAGGGTAATGTCATTGCACGAGGTTGTCAGGTGGGCTTGAGTTGTCTCATAGCCTCAAACTTTTGAATAGGCTGTAGTCTACCATGTGTGATAAATGCTTAGAAATTATAGAATCTGTCCTAATAAGACCGATGTGTAGTTAACTCAAGTCACATTAGGAAATTATTTCTCAGAGAATAGGTGCAGGTACTTCAACCACTATCTTCCCCCAACCCCCCCAGGTCACTACTCGACTTCACCCCCTACCCACCTCTGAAAACTGTCCCTCGGTCCCCCCAATACCCACCAACCAGTACCGCCCTTTTAGAGAATTCAGAACCAAGTATCATTTTTTGGTGCCAAGTGATTTGTATGGAATTTGTTAATAACAAAAAAAAAATAGCAGTGAAACAATAGGCCCTCCCAACAACAATAGATCCCCGGGCAACAATACAATAGACCCCCTGCAAGAAAATTCCACCCCAGCAACCCGCTTTCAGCAACTAGAACCTCTAGAAACAATAGATCCCTCCCTCAACAGTAGATCCCTCCCAATAACATAAGAACCCTCAGCAACAATAGATCTCCCGGCAACTAGCATCAGTAGACCTTCCAGCACACCCTAGCACCCCTCACCATTACATACATTTAGTGCTGGAGGTGCCAGAACTGTGTTCCCCCATGTTCCCACTGAAACAAAGCCCTGCTTCTGATTGGGTACTGCTCATTGTTACACTTTACCGGTTACCTAATTCAATAAACTAAGCTATGTCTTGCTACCTGGAGATCCTATTTTACTAAACAAAGATGATGTAAATGTTATTCACTTGAATAATATCGCAGAAATAATAACCATCTATGTACTGTATATGAAATTAGAAGAGCATTTTTTAACATATTTGGATTTCTACCTGTCCTTAGAATCCAGATTACAACAGGATGGTGACAAGGGAGAAGCAGTTACTGGGTGCTGACTCATTACATTCTGACATGGAAGCAAGCAAGAGACAAAGTCCAGGTGCCCTTTGGATATAACGCTGCTTGATTTTTGGCTGGAAAATGAAGCAACGTGTAAATATAAAGAGCAGCAGGTACATGTGCCTGGGAAACCAGTGAATGTTGTTGAGCCACAGAGCAAAGTCTCCATTTTCAAAGAAATGTCAAATAAGATCATCTGTTTAGACATTTAGCAAAAGTGTGGACAATGCTGACAATGTACTGTTCACACATTCAGTAGTAATAAATGCTGGTTTGTATAAAATGTTTTATTCAGTAACAGAACTCATGCCTTGGGGTTTTGGTTGTACTGTGGCCAGGGGCAGACTGACAACTCATGGGGCCCCCAGGTATAGGGGATCATGGGGCCCCTGTGTCCTTTCCCAAACTCAAAAAAGCCTATAAAAAAGGTACCAGGGGCATCTCATGGGGCCCCCTACTGACCCTGGGCCCTCGGGCAGTGCCCGAGTTTCCAAATGGTCAGTCCGCCCCTGACTGTGGTCTACCTGTGTATGTCAGTAGCAGGGGTGTTTTTATGAAATCTGTGGGCCTGTGTGCAAGATCATCAGCTGGGCCTCATTGCTTGATTTAAAAAAAATAAATAAGTACGGCATGCTTAGTGCCCTGTGTCAAAGAGTGGGCATGGTTTTCATTGGGGTTTGGGTGTTGCTAGGGTTGTAAAGGACCTGGGGCATGTTTGGGGACCTTAACTGGTGTAGTAATGTGGAGTGTGTATCACGCAGTGGTAAATGGTGAGTTAGGCCAAATTGCGTTAACAGTAGGAGGAAGGGATGTAGTTAACTAAAGAAAAAGTCTTCTTGTACCCATAAAATATGTGTATGTTTCTGTGCCACAAACAAGAGTCTCTCAGACAAGTATAAACCTCAGCACAATTATTAAAAAGAACCCCAAAATCTCTTCCATTACATATGCTTTTATGTACACTGACATAGCCATAGAGATAATGTTTTATGTGAGCCTACCTTATAGAAGAACTTTATTAAAATAGTCAGGAACTGCTCACATACCCGTAAATGTTCACACAATGAACACTTTTGTGAGAAGTATGTCATGTGTAATATAGTATTCCTAGATTGTAAGCTTGAAAGAGCAGGGCCCTCGAACCCCTCGTATATTGTCTTGTTACTGTATTGTCTCATGTACTGTCCCCCACTATATTGTACAGCGCTGAGCAAACTTTTTGGCGCTATATAAACACTGTATAATATTAATAATATAGTGCAGGAGTGAGAATGTCCCCCCATCCTCAGGCTTCACAACCCCCATCCTTCAGGCTTCACAGCCCGCCCCCCTCCAATCTTAGGGTTCACAGTCCCTCCTATCTTAGGCTTCACAGCCCCCTCCTATCTTAGGCTTCACAGTCCCCCACATCCTCAGTCTTAGGGTGCCACCTCATCCCTTTAAAACTAACACATTATTTACATCATTTACTATCGCTGTTCTCTAGCTGGTCTAAAACCGCTTTTGACCGAAAGGGACACTTTTTGGACATCATGGACTTTTCTCAGTTTCCAGGCAGAAAGAACAGTAAAAATGTAGGCAGGGCACAGGACAAAGCACTCGGGACAAAATGTAAGTGAAATGGTTTGATGCAGTAATGTTTTACTATGTGATTTTAGTGTATTGAGTGAATGTCACTTTTACAATTTTTGAATTTCCCGGCGGTTCCGTCCCCCGTACGTCCCGACGCTCGCAGGGACTGGAACCCGGAAGATGGATGCCTGCATCGGCCGAAGGAGATGGCCGGGGACGCTGTAGGAGGGACATCGCGGGAGCGCAGGACAAGGTAAGTGAAACAGGGATCCCGGAGCAACGCTGCAGGTTATTCCTGAGTGTAGCTCGGGGTTACCGCTTTTGGTACTGAAAGTTTGCCCCGAGCTACACTCAGGAATACCACCAGGGAGGTTAAACTCACTTAGTGCCTAATATGCATTAAATTAGCCTTAGAACCTGTGTACTTAATATGTGTTCGGTTTTAAAGGATTAAGGTGGCAACCCTAGTCAGGCTTCACAGCCCCCTCATCCTTTGTCTTCACAATCCGCTGTATACTTTTCTGTGCATTGAACCTATGAAACTGTTCACAGTACTATAGACTTTAGAAAGGACAGACCTATTGCACACAGCCTTTCATTATTGCTATCCAAAGTCAACGGGGTATGCTCGCCTTATAGAATCCAGCATGATCTCCCCACTACAAATCTCAAATGTGGTCCTTATTCCTGCCAATCATCCTCATCTGTAGACTGCTTGTTACCACTCTTGGTGTCTGTTATGCAACAGATAAATGACACAACTCATAGCATCCAACCGGATTTCACTGTTCATCTTTTTAGAGGCGCTTTAGACTTTGTAAACAAATAGAATTATTATGCACTATAGGCTCTTCCTTCAGACTTTACAGCCCCCCTCATCCTCAGGCTTCACAGCCCTCACATCCTTGGTCTTCACAATCCCCCTCATCCTCATGCTTCACAATCCCCCTCATCCTCATGCTTCACAACCCCCTTATCCTTAGTCATCACAATGTCCCCCATCCACAGACTTTATGCCCCCCATCCTCAGTCTAATCAGTCTCCTCCATTCTCAGTCCCTCCCATCCTTAGTCTTCTCAGCCCCCTTCAACTCATCTGCACAGTCCCTCCCATCCTCAGGCTTCACAGTCCCTCATTCTCAGACTTTACTCTTCCCCAACCTCAGGCTTCTTAGCCCCCTTATTGTAAGTCATCACAGTCCCCCCACCCTTAGGCCTCACAGCCCCCCCCCCTTCCTTAGTCTTCACATCCCCCCCATTCTCAGGCTTCACAGTTCCACTCATCCTCAGGCTTCACAACCACCCATCCTCAGGCTTCACAGCCAACCATATCCAGTCTTCTCAGCCTCCCCCCTTAGTCTCCTCAGCCCCCTCCAGCCCATCTGCATAGCCCCCTCATCCTCGCTCGTCTGAATAGCCCCCTCATCCTCTCATCTGCATAGCCCCCCCCATCCTTAGGCTTCACAACCCCCCCGTCCTCAGGCTTCCTGGTCCCCCCATCCTCAGGCTTCCTGGTCCCCCAATCCTCAGGCTTCCCAGCCCCCCCATCCTTAGTGTTTCATAAAGGTGAACTTATCCTTTAATGAATATTTTGAAAGCATGTTTCTCTATGCTACTATGTTCTTTCTTATGTTCTAGTGTTAATGATAGCTAACATCATTAATTCTTTCTCTTTTTTCCTACAGGTTTTCTGCGTTACTACAGGTGGATTACCACCGAGGGACACACTCTGCAAAGCGCCTTGAGTTTTAATCATAGCATTGGTTCAGTGTACCAGGCTGCCCTGCTCTGCAAATCGTTACGAACACATTAACCTGTTCTCCTGAAACTCCCTCTTCTTAGGATTGTAGATAAGTAGGTCAATAGGTCCCAAATTCACTTCTCTGTCCATCACAAAACAACATCTCATAATATGCATGACCTTTTAAATGATGCACAGTCTTGGACTATGTACATTCCTGGTAATAAAAAAGTAATTTTTCATATCCCTTATATATCCCTGTATTCTCCTGAAAGCATGCTTTGAATGGAGGTTTAGTTCTTAAAGAGGGACATTGCCTAACTCAAAATAATTGGCAACAGGCTACATCATTGCCAACATGCACTTTAAAGTCCTTGCTCAGTCTGCCCTGATTTGAGCTAGTGATCCAGAACAAACATATAGCCAGTGAATTTTGGATTTCCGAATACTTGTCTCAGGTCAGTGTGTTGTTTTGTAGTGAAGTATTGTTAAGTAGTGAATGATGGGTGAGGATGACAGATTTCAAAACCATGTCAGCATCTCTATTTTTCTGCTTCTCTTTTACCAAAGTTACAGTTTTTCATAGACAGAACTTGCCATTTATTGAATTAATTTACTTGTTGCTTAAAGTGTTACTAAACCCAGGACCCTGCATCCACTATATCTGGTCTCCCACAGTACACACTACATGGAAATGCAATTATTTTAGTAAATATAAACTGCTAAATACTTTTTCTCATCAGCAGTTAGAGTAGTCTTGTGACTTCAGCAGAACACTGGTTAAAGCTTGTAGGACTTTTCTTTCTGCTCTAGGAGGATGTGAAACCCTTGACCCTCTGTCTGGACAGTGCTGATTGGCCCTGTGCTGATCACATGCACTCTCCCAAGAAAATAAAAAACCTCTCTAGCAACACCAAACTGAGCATGTGCATGTGACTACAGATTCAGTCTGTATCAGGTGGTCATTTCACCAAGATGAGGGGCAGAGAAGTCAGGATAAAGCAGCCTTTTTACACAATGCAGAGGATTAACCCCTTAGGTTCCACAGTGAGTATAACAGGCATGCTTTAGTGCATATACAGACTGATTTTACTGTTGTGGGTTTAGTAACACTTTAATAAATAAAAAATGTAAATGCAGCATTCAGTTGAGTAGTGTTTCATGAATTCATATTGTATGTACTCTTAATTATTCTCTTTACACATGCCCATGGTTCTTCATGGTGCTGTGGAGCGCCGTGGTAGTTCATTGATTCTTTCTGTCAGTATATCTGCTTTATCGTACATCTTGTAGAGGCAAGCAGATATCCTGACAAGTCTGCAGGAGACCTGCATGGCACCAGCAGTCTGCTGATCACTGGTGCAATGCTTTAGATGCTCCTGCAGACAAAAATAATAAATTCCCATTTTTTAACCTGCAAATAAATGTGCATTTATTATTTTTCACTAAAAGGTGAACTTATCCATTAAGGTCAGATTCTTTTCTTTTGTCTTGAGATTTGGCTTCATGGTTACATAGTTGGTCAAGCTCAAAATAAGACACAAGTCCATCTAGTTTAACCAAGAGAAAAACAAAGAAATAGAACATTTCTGTATATACAATCATATACCCAGAGTGTTTGCAGAGGAAGGCAAAAAAGCCCTATGAAGCATAATCCAATTTGCTCTAGCGGGGTAAAAAAGCCTTCCTTGACCCTCCAGGAGGCAATCGGATAGTCATGGATCAACTATCCCTGGTTTTATTACCTTAAATTTTATCATGGTGGATAAGGATTGTCCTTACTTATAAAGTCTCCCTTTCGGTCCTCTCTTCTTCACTAGCAGAATAAATGGGAGAATCCAACTGGTTGTTGTGGCCAACAGGAACAGGTCTTCTTTGCAGCACTCTCATTCAAAAAGGTTACTCTGTGCATTGAACCTATGAAGCTATTCACATTGCTCAGGAAGGAATTTTTTTCCCTGCAGGAGCAATTTGGATCATGCTTTGCTGGTTTTTTTGCCTTCCTCTGGATCAACTGTGGGTATAGAATTATAACTTTTTTTTAATGGTTGAACTGGATGGACTTTTGTCTTTTTTCAGCCAGACTAACTATGTAACTATATGCTCTGTACCACAAAGTAATACGTCTTCTCTCTACAAAGGACAGATCTATTGCACACAGTCTTTCATTTTTGCTATCCAAAGTAAAGGGCATATGCTCACTGTGTAGAATCCAGCACAATCTCTTCACTACAAGTCTCAAATATGGTCCTTATTCCTGCCAATCATTCTCACCTCTAGACTGTTTGTTACCACTCTGAGGTGTCTGGTATGAAGCAGTTAAATAACACAACTCATAGCATCCAACCAGATTTCCCTTTTCATCTTCCTAGAGGAGCTTTAGACCTTGTAAACACACAGAATCATTACGTATTGTAGGTTACAGCACAACAGTGCTCATTGCATCATGTTAGACCCCTTTATCTGTCTTACACTGCCATGTGCTTGGCCCATTTCCTGAGTGTTAATGAAACTGGGTCAGATAATTGTTTTTAGCAGTAATTCCTTTAAGCCTTGCTTACCTCATTTCCTTTCTAAAAGATCAGGTCACATCAGCAAACTGTCAAGTCCAAAACCTCTCATGAACCAACCTGCTTTCTTAGCTCCTTGATTACTTGATGTTCCAATAAAGTGAGTCTCATCCATTCTGAACTTACAGGAGGCATTTGGTAAGAGCACAAAGCTATCAGATCAGTGATTTAGAGGTTGTAAACCTTTTTCAGTATAGGTATCATATAAAATGGTAATTTCCAAAGAATGACATAGACTGCAATGTTAATTAAAGTACCTGAAAGATTATATATCCATGCCTTACATAAGAATACATTATACAAGGCAAAAAAGGATTACAAAGCCTGCATATGTTTGTGCTTTTGTCAGTTTTGAGCATTTGTTGGGTAAGTATGCTATGTCAACTTTCTGTGGTTATCTGTATTTATTTTCTTGCCTAAAATGGTACTAAGCAAGAGAACCAAATTTTGTGACACCTACAGTGGATTCAGTAAGTTGGCTATGAAGTGTCACCGACTTCTACTGGTCAATTTACACAGCAGTTTTCAGGAATTTTCAACAATTCTCATCCAGGTATGTTACAAGAACTTCTGATCAGTCTACTACAAAGAGTTTCTATCAAAAGAGTAAAACCATTTAAACTGGTAATAGTAGGTTGTCTTGATCTGTTTGGACATTTTTGCGATTGCTTGAAAAAGCCTGCATATTGGTGTGAGTGTCTAGTGTAGGCCTTAGGCCAACCTAAGGTGCCTGTATCAATTATATAATGGTAAAATATCTGAATCATGTAATAATCTAATGGCTAGGCTCTTTCAGATACCAGGCTTACCAGGGTGAATAGCAATTGGACAAACTCAAAATCCTCATCTAAGAGCCATTGTCTTTGCATTCATAAGCTGGTGCCAGAGGTACAACACAATTTCCCCATCAAGCTCCATAGGCCAAAATATGATGATTTGTACAGTGCATCTATTCGTGTTTAGAGTTAGTCTGCATAGATGCTGGAGGTAAGTTAAGCTTGAGGGTATGCCTTCTAAATTCTAGCTGTGTCGAGTCCACAAATGAAGTGTAAGTTTTCCACACTTCAATAAAGTTAAAAAGAAAAAAGTAAACAGTGTAATGTACTGAAACAGCGCATAAGATTGCCCCTTACCGCTTGGCATAACAAACGCAGTCAATGTTGATGGGGAATGTTACACTATTGTGTTCTGCAAGGAAAGGCAAGGAAAGCCCTTCCAGCTGGCAGAACACAATGATTATTGATAGCGGCTGTAGCCAGTGGTAGTAATCGCTTGTAAAAAAGCTCACAGGCTGGTTGTACCCAAGTCGATAAATGGACTGACTTGGGTACAAGCAGTCTGCCCATACATGGGTTGAACTGGACAAATTTCAATCCATGTATGGTCAACTTAACATGTTCCAGCTCCTTCCACCCCCACCCTCCCCCAAACCCCCCTCAGTGTGACAGCAGGTGGGGGATTTTCTGACTGCACCTGCTGTCACAATTTTAAAACAATGCCACTGCTCCGCCCACACGGTCACGTAATTCAGTTGGGGCATGAGAGTAGTGCCCCCGGGAAAACTGGAGGGGCCCAGTTCCTCCTGATTTGAATGGGTCTGCCTTGTCTAGTCATTGGCTGGGAAAGCAGAGAGTCTGCGGAGTCTGTGCCCTCTGGGAGTGGTAAAACCAGGGGTGTTCTTAGTAAAACTTGGGCGTGGGAAACCCACTGTATGATGGTCACAGCACTAAAAGTTTTTCTGCACTGCACCTCAGTGGGATAGGCCTTTTGGCTAAGTCCGCTGCAATTTTTGCTACCAGGCCTCAGGGTCTAGCCAGTGCACAATGCACGGCCACTATTTAGGTATTTATTTTTCTTCTCCTGTTTGTCACTTTTCACTTTTGCGTGTGTTTTTTTACTGAATGGAAGTCAGAAGTCTAGGGGGAGGATATGTGGCCATCAGGTTCCTTCCTCTCCTGAACCTAGGGGGTCTCTCGTTAGGGGAGCCCCCCACCTAGTACTCATTGGTTGGCTTCGGCTGACCATGAGGAGAGGGGTCTGCCAAGCCTTTGGGATAGGTGGACCATGGTTGAACCTTGCCCCTGTCAGAAGCTTTGCACCCCGCAGGTCAAGCTAATGACAAAAACCACACTAATAAGTGCACTTTTTTGTGTGTGTTCACATACACTTTTTTTTTTCATTTACAGGTTTTTGTTTTTGCATACCACTGCGGTTGAAAAAAAACAGACAGTTTCCTGTGACTGAAAGAACTACACGTACCATCAGGGACAGCTTGTAGTTCATTCACGAGCTCTGCAGCTTTTAAACAGACAACCCATATGGAGTAATGAGCTGAAAGCTGCAGGTCTTATCTACAGAAGTCTGACATTGTACCACTGGCCCACTGATCACAGGTGCAATGCTTTCCAGACTCCTTAGGGAAATCAATAATCAATGCACTTTTTTTTCTGCAAATACATGTACATTTATTATTTTTTCTAAGGCGAACTTTTCCTTTTAATGTTTGTACTGTATATTGTATATTTTTGTTTATTGGCATCGTATCATAAGGCTTAAATTGAATCTACACAAGTTATACACTTTTGTAAGATGCATTTTCTTTTACCATCTCTACTGTCTAAGGGTCAGTTCACAGTACATGCAGGCCATTGCGTTTTTTGGCATCAAAAATGGATTGAAATTAGGTTACATTTTTTCCATTGGCATAGTTCACACCTTGTGGTCAGTTTCCATGCATTCCACTACCAGAAAAAAAAGGACATGCTGCATTTTTTCTGCACTGAACTGTACTGAAACGCAGTAAAATGCATCAAAAACGCAGCGGAACGCACCTAAATGCACCAAAACACACCATAATGCACATGTCCTTTTTTAAGTTGAAGAAGAAGAGAGGGAAAAAATGAACCAGAACTCATTAAAAACGCATCCAAAATGCACTGGAAGCTGTCAAAAACGCGCATGCAGAAATATATCCAGAAGGCATCCAGACTGCGTTTCTATGGTGTGAACCGGCCCTCAAAGCATTTGGTATGTTATGTTTTCATGTCACGGGACCACATGGTCAGTGGGAGGGTCCAAAAGGGCAAGGGCATTACATCTCCTTTACAGCATACTGGGTAAATTTGTTGGTGACTAGGAAGGATGCAGGATCAGACACACCATTGAAGCGTCCTGTGTTCCTTCATCTTGGTGATGGTGACAGCTCAGTTACCTTTACCCTCAAATCCTCAATCCTGACACCTCCCCTACCCTCTCTGGCTCCATCCAGTGACTTCTCATGACCACCAGTGCTCCCAGCACCCCAGAACCTATGCAATGACCAGGTAAAATGCTACCATGCTATTCTGCAGCTGGTATTCCTGCGAGACAGGAGGCACACTGGGCCAGAGATTCTGGCAGCTCTTCAGGGCAAAAGCCAAAGGCTGACCCCATATCATCTTGTTCCAAAGTTCACAAACAGGTGATCATACCCAGCTCACCTCTCTGAAATGCATTGGCAACACACCTGATATACGATACACCCACATGTTAGAACTCAATGCTGGCCATGCTACAGTAGCTGCATCAGTAGCAATCATCATCTGTGAGTACAGGAAGAGAATAGGCTCTAGGAAACTGGGGTTCTTTTCACCACACTATAGGCTCCTAACTTAAGATGCGTGCAACATCTTATCATCATTCAACAAAAATTGTGTCTACTGCCTTCACCACTGTGAGAAAGAGGCAGCAGGGATAGAGGAAGCATACAAGAAGGAGGAAAAAAGTTGGCTATTGTCTCTATGAAATAATACACGCTAATGTTTAATTAAAGATAAAATCTGCCTTGCTTCTCCCTGTTGCATTGTGGCCTTATTAGGCTGCACACATACTCAGATATACAATAATCTACTTGTGGGTATTGTCCCTGAAATTATCTTTTTTTATTTTATGATAAAACCTGCCCCATCTCTCACTCTTACATTGTGGCCTAATAAATCTGCCAACATACTATGACACAACTGTGCCATATTTCTGGCTATTTTCTCTGAAATAATGCATTCTAATTTTTATTTCTTGCTAAAACCTGCCTCGTCTCTCCCTTCCAAATTGCGGCCTAATAAATCTGCTTACACAACATACGTCGATTTGTACATTATTTCTGATTATTTGTCTCTGAAATAATGCACTGTCATTTTTTATTTTTTTATGAAAACCTGCTTTATCTCTCCCTCTTAAATTGTGACCTATTCAAGCTGCTTATGTAATGTGCAGTAATTGTGGTTATTTCATGTTAAAATTTGTCTCATCTCCCCCCTCTAATATTACAGCTTATGAAAGCTGCTTATATATTGTGAAGTGACTCTACAATATTTCTGTCTATTGTCTCTGAAATAATACACACCTTTTTTTCATGATGAAACCTCCCTCTAACCTTTTTTCATGTTCAAATCTCCCTCTTAAATTGTGGCCTTATCAAAAATCTTAAAAACCATACTATGAAACTGTTTTGGTACTGGCCAGATGGTGCAGAGTTGAGGACTTTAGAGTTTTATTTTTTGGAAACCATATAAAAAAACACGTCGATTGAAGTGCAGCTGACATATTTAAGCCAAGAAATAATGTAAAAGTAAAAAAATGTATTACACATGCAAAATAAGTGATGCCTTACTATTCCGTAATGTCACACACAGCTTAAAGGAATTGTCTAAGCATATAATTGAAGGGACTGGTGTTTTTATCCATGTTGCTTTTGAAATTGCATAAAAAGGAGGACTCTCCGCCAGCTGTACAGTATTTTTAAAAGTTTTGGGACATGTCCCCTATGACAGTACCCAGTTCCACATACCCTTTGTCTATCCCCTTCCTATTAGTTTTTCAAATTGCTAGAATTGATTTTCATTATTCGCCTACCTATAGACTTCAATGAGGTGCAGATTTAAGTTTGCAATTTTTGGACTTCACAATTGGTTCCCCAGATGCCCTGTGAGTCAAACCTTGACACATTCTCTCACCACTATATATGGATTGATGGTTATGCAAAATAGCATAAGGGATTTGTTATCTTTATTATGAAACAAACCTGGTTGATCCTGCTGTTCTCTATCTCCCCCTTCTGTTCCATGTCACCATTGCAGTTGGGGATTTTGCAGAGCAGTGTAGGTAGATACTGCACATGCTCAGTTTTCAGTGAGTTTCTATGCTGAGCATTTCATCTGTCACATCTGAGCAGCCCATGTGACTATAGAGTCACATATTTGGGCGTATACACAGTCCCTCCTCCTCCATGCCCACTAACCACCTAAACAGTCTGGGCGGTGGGATTTTTCATCTTAATTGTTGGAGCCTGTGATGAGAAGAAATCCGCCGACACCATGGTATTGCAAAAAATAATATAGATTTAATTTCAAATATATATATATATATATATATTTATGACAACTTAAAACAGCTAACTGATATTAATTATTCATTTTAACTCTGTATCCAAAAAGGCTTTTCATTTTGAACATGTGACCAGCAGCTGAGGACTAGAAGCTCCTCCTGCTTGTTTTCTTGCAGACAGGCTGGGAAAGAGATGGGTCATGTGACAGCTGTATATCAATTAGGGAAAAGGGTACTTAGATTTTTGTTTAATGAAAATAATTACAGTGCCATCATCCATATGCAAAAATAGAACAGCCAATGTAAATTAAACAGTGTGTGCTTATTATCACTTTAAGAACAGCCCAATGATTTGAAAGGTCCATGTTTTGATAGCTATTATTACACTGTAATAAAATAACATCTTTAATTTATGTATTAGACCAATGTTTCAGTTTAATAAAGTCTCATAATTGCACATGGTTTTCAGTTTTACAGTTTAGGGATACTGGTCTGCCTCCAGCAGGAAAATGCATTATGCCTGTCCTGCCTGCAATATGAAATATGGTCACTAGATGGAGCCCAGAATAAATTTACTGTTTTACAAAAACTAGAGACTGGTTAGCCTTAATAAAAAAAAAGAAACAGGTGCATCCTGGGAGCTCAGATTTAATTTTAAAGTGTTACTAAACCTACAACAGTAAAATCTGTCTGTATATGCAGTAAAGCATGCTTGTTATACTGTGGAACCTAAGGGGGTAATCCTCCGCACTGTGTAAAAAGGATGTTTAATCCTCTGATCCTCCCCTGCTACTGTCCCCAATATAACTCCTGATAGAAGAGAGACTTGGAGACAAGCTGCACATGCTCAGTTAGGTGTATATTGAGAGTTTTTTTTTCTTAGGAGAGTGCATGCGATCAGCACAGGGCCAATCTGTACTGTCCAGACAGAGGATAAGGAAGCCTGTAGTTTCATAGGGGAGAATGAAAACTACTTTTACAAGATATAATCAGTGCTCTGCAGGACACTGATAGAAATCACAAGACTGCTCCAACTTCTGATGAGAAAAGATATTTAGCAGTATATATTTACTAAAATAATTGCATTTCCGAGTTATGTGTACTGTGGGAGACCAAATAAAGTGAATGCAGGGTCCTTGGTTTAATAACACTTTAAGAACTGAGGGAAAGGAACCAGCCATAATTATCTGCAGCACATGTTGTGGGCTGAACTTACATCCCCTTAAGGCAGCATTGCTGGTGAGCATTGACTTCTTGCCATCTACAGCCTAATTACTTCATTGTGTTTGTACGTTTCATACATTGATTGCATGTATTTCTCATTTGTTTTTTCCCAATTGTTTCACCCACCCTGTTTTGTTAATAAAACTTCAGGTGTTAAGGGTATGGGCCCTTTTACATTAGAAAATCTTCAGCACAAACTGAAGACAATAGTACTGTATAAAGTATATAAGGCAGTGTGTGTTAGGCAGGAATGTGACAGATTACTGATTGCCTCTCGGGGGATCAGGAAGGAATTTTTTTCCCAGCAGGAGCAAATTGGATCATGCTTTGCTGGATTTTTTTGCCTTCCTCTGGATCAACTGTGGCTATAGGATTATAATTTTTTCTTTCTGTGGTTGAACTGGATGGACTTTTGTCTTTTTTCAGCCAGACTAACTATGTATCTATATACTTGCACATATACTGACCACTTTTGTTTAAGTATAAGGAGCTAACATTGAGTTTTACACCTCAGTGTAATAAAGGCAACACAATATGGGGAAGTGTGTTATAGGTTATGTTTACTAATGATGCCTTTGACCCAGGAGCTGACAATTATTTTCCAAAATCAGCATACTAAAAGCTTATTAACTCTGTACTTGTTCCAACCATTGAGAGGAAAAGTTTGAATTTATCAGATTAAAATGACACTAATGACACATTTTTATAAAATAAAATAAATATAATATATTTAAATAGAAATATATAAAATGTACCTTTTTATCTTTCTTT
This sequence comes from Staurois parvus, assembly GCF_062004578.1. Lineage (NCBI taxonomy): Eukaryota > Metazoa > Chordata > Amphibia > Anura > Ranidae > Staurois > Staurois parvus. The sequence goes on along the minus strand of NW_028317813.1, from coordinate 21,548,792 downwards.
TGCTTTGTTTTATATATAATACTTTTTCTGCTATTCTCAAACTTCCTGTTCTAAGGTGGCTACGTTCATTCTCCATGCCCCCTTTGTGTATGTGTACATAGCCACCCTATCCTGCTCACTCCAAGATGGCCTACACATCTACCTGCAGACACATTAAGCTGTATGGGAATTGCAGTATACATATAGCTGAGCATGTGACCAGACATAAGGGCATTGCTCGCTCTACACTAGTAGCAGTGAGGTGCATTAGTGGAGGATAGGGAGTGTGCACAGGACAAAAAAATAAAAATAAAAAAAATTAAGGAACTTTAAAAAACAGAGTCATGGCATAAAAATAAAAATAAACAACTAGATTTGAGTTTGGTGTCACTTTAGGAAAGAACACTCACACGAGTTAAAATGTCTACCATTAGTATGTAGTGAAGGATTTGATTTGCTTGCTAGCTGCATGAAAGGTTGTTAAAAGTTTTAACTAGCAGTTTACCTGTAACCAATATCCAGCTAACCTAGAGTCCTTCTTAAAGTGATACTAAACTCACACTATTTAACCAGTTCCCCCCTAACTTGTATTAAAATGATGGCCGTTGTTTTACGTCCTGCTGGATCGTCACCTTACACACGCTGTGACGAGATCTGTCACCAGCTGTGTTACCATAGTAACACTACTACTCTGGGGTAGTGATCATGATTTTTTTTTTTACACATTATGATTGCTTATACTAATGTATTTTGATGATATAAGAAACTGTTTTTACTGAATGAAACTGATTCATTCAGTGTCTTTTGTTATGATTAGCTGTCATTGGCCAAAGCTAATCACATGGTACAGATGGGCTGTGATTGACACTGTCTGTACCATGTGATCGCTGTGACCAGTCAGAGCTAACAACACAATTGGATACAATGGATAGCATGAAAGGAAACCATCCATTGTTTACAATTGTCATGTGATCTGCTGTGATTATTCACAGCCCTCACATGACACTGGCATCAGGCCAGTGTAGTGATCAATCAGCAGCTGAACACAGTTGGTGACAGATCGCACTGCTGCGCAGACCCATGGCCATGTGAGCGGTGCCTTCTGAGAGGATGTTATTTGAAGCCCACTCAGAAGGAGGAATGTCCTGCCTGGCCTTCAATCTGCTATAGGCCGGGCGGGAAGGTGTTAAAACAAAATTGTGAAAATTGTTCTTTTTTTATTTCTTTGCAGTATTTTCCAAAACAATTATGACAAAAAATTACAACTTCAAAAAACTTGCCATGCCTCTTACTAAATACCTCAGACTGTCTGCTTTCCAAAAAGGGGTAATTTGGGGGACATCTGTACTATCCTGGCACTTTTGGCCCTCAAGAAATGAGATTGGCCATCAGTACATCAGGATTAACTGATATTCAGATATATACCATTTTATTTTTGTGTTTGTGGACTCTATAACTTTCCTACAGACCAAATAATATGCACTGATTTTGCTTATTTTCACCAAATAAATGTAGCAGAATACATTTTGGACTAAATTATATTATTTTAATAATAATATTTACTTGCAAAAGTTTATAACAAAGAAAAACGTGTTTTTTTCAACTTTTTTCATTTATTTAGCAAAAAATTAAAAACCAAGTGGTGATCAAATACCACCAAAGGAAAGCTCTATTTGTGTGAACAAAATGATAAAAATGTAATTTGTATAGTGTTGCGTGACCTCGTAATAGTCATTCAAAGTGCGACAGCACTGAAAGCTGAAAATTGGCCTGAGCAGGAAGGGGGTAAAAGTGTCCAGTATTGAAGTGTTCAATTTACATTGTCCCTTCTATTTCCTATTTTCTAGTACCTTTTTTCCTAATTGATTTACAGCTGTCACATGACCCGGCCTGTCTGCAGGGAAACATAAGCAAAAAGGAGCTTCTAGTCCTCTGCTGCTGTTCAAAATAAAAAAAAACAGCCTTTGTAATGCAGAGTAAAAATAAATAAATAATATCAATAAACTGTTTTAAATTTGCATAAAAATATATATTTGAAATCAAATCTTTATTATTTTGTGAAAATAACATGGTGTTGCTAGTCACAGGCTGTGTTATACCCCTCCAGCCTGTGTCTGTGTCTTACAAAAACAGGGAGGTGATTCCTCCATTAATCTACATGTAATATCCCGCCCCCATAGTGTTTAGCTGGTTGGTGGGCATGGAGAAAGAGAGAGGGAGTGGGCTGTCATTTACATGGGCTGCTCAAATGTGATAGGGAGAAAATGCTCAGTAGAGAAACTCACTGAAAACTGAGCATGTGCAGAGTTGCTTCTACAGTTGCAATATCCATAGCTGGACTGAGGACATGAACAGAAGGTGAAGATAGAGAGCAGAAAAAAAACAGGATTTTGAAAAATACAGAAAACAAATCTCATAGTGACTAAGTGAGTATGAACAGCATGTAATACAGCATTTATTGATGGTTTTGTATGATGTGGGTTTAGTGACACTTTAAATTGTCTGTATGTACAATACTTTATTTTGTGAGATGTAGAGCTAACTTTACTAGTAGAATTGTCACCAATTCTATTTGAAAAGTATTATACTTTTGACAGGTACCTGCTCCCACTTCTGGCTCAGTTCGCCGTGGCAAAATGAGCCGGAAGTTCGGCCCCCTCCTTGCTCCCACAGTCTTCGGGGAACTTTCACAGGTCCTAAAAGACAGCCGGACCACTTAGAATGTACAGCACGACTCATGCATGCGCAGTGGGCACTCGGCTGTGAAGCCGAATGCTGTCACAGCCTGGTGCCCACAGTTGAGATGCCTGCGCCATGGAGAGAAGAAGAAGAGAAGGGATGGCGCAGGTGAGAACATTGCTACACCCTGGGACAGGTGCTTCAGGAACCTTCCAGAACTTGGAAATCAGACCCTTAACTGCACTAATTAGATGAAAATTACCCTGTTTTTATATAGTTTCGCTGAGGTTATAGAATAAACACCTCCAGGGATCTCTCTGTATAGTTATCCCCCATATCTCCTGAGTACATTGAATTATTTCCCTCCAGTAATCCTGTATTTTTGGGCAACCCCACCATATATGTGCCATTGTACCCCTTTCTCCACATCCTCTCCAGCACAAAGGTGATGTATCTACCTGTTGTCTGTAAGCTACGTTTGGTAATATACCATCCAGTTAAACATTTATAATTCATCTCAACTGTGCTCATATTTGTCACCTCATGTGTTCATTTGAAAACTTCATTCCATGGCTGTACACTCAATTCTGTTCCAAGCTCCTTTTTCCCATTTTTCCAAAAACCCCGGAGGATCAGTTCCTTCCATAGCCATTAGGATCTTGTAAATCCTAGAAGTAACATGTTTTGGAGTTATTTTTTCATTTAACAGTTTTTCAAATGGATACATATCCTCCTAGGTCCTCAATGGTTGAGGGAGACTTGAAACAAAATGATTTCATTGATAATACCGCCACTCATCAAATGTGATAAATAAATATATTTTCTTCTTTATGTTTTGCAAAGTGTGCAATTTCCCTTCATTCAATATATCCTTGAATTATATTTCCATCCTTTTTGACTATACATTCTATCCCATACACTCAATACATTCCTTGCCAATGAACTAATATTAACATCCATGTGCAAAACTTATGTGGAATCCATACAATCTTTTCTAACTGTGCCTTACTTAAGATCCCTTCAATCTTCACCCATCCTTTCCCTTGCGAGTTAAATGTCCAATCCACTATTCATGATAAAATTACTGCTAAATAGTAATTCCTTACATTAGATAAGCCCAAACCCCCTTTCCCTTTTTCTCTACTCAGGACCTCATAACTAATTCTTGGTTTCTTATTTGCCCATATAAATTTAGTAATCATCTTCTTTATCATCCCAAAAAATGATCCTGGGAGGTGAAGCGGAAGCATGTGGAACTTATACAGAATTTTTGGCATTATCACCTGCTTTACCAGATTTATACATCCTATCCAAGAAGCTTCTCTCTTTGAAAGTCTCCTTAGTTCTTCCTTAATTTCATTTTTTAGGGGGATATAATTTGCCTAATATATACCCTTAGTTCCAAGTATCCTATTTCCTTTTCCCTCCAAATAAATGGGAACTCTTTTTTTGTAGACTCAACTTCTCTGACATTGGAATATTGATATTTAATATTTCTGGTTTATTTTCATATTTGAAAGCTCTCCATACTGTTTTAATACTCTCATTAAATTAGGCAACGTTATTCTAGGTTTAACGATATAGAACAACATATCATCTGCATATGTGGCTACTTTATGCTCCACTTCACCTTTTTCCCGCTATATCTACACACTTTCCTACCCTCACCAGGACAGATTACAAAGAGAGTACAAACAGCAAGAGAGAGCGGGGGCATTCCTGCTTGTATCATTATACATTCTGAAAAACCGCGAGAGCGGTCCGTTAACCTTACCCACCCTTGACGGGTTATTATACAGCCCTTTTATCCATTTTAGCATTTTAGGGCCTATTCCTATGGCCTCTAGTGTGTCAAACATAAATTCCCAGTTAACCCTATCAAAAGCCTTTTCGGCATCAATCGATAGGAGTATTATTATTATTATTATACAGGATTTATATAGCACCAACAGTTTGCTCAGCGCTTTACAATATAACGGGAGACAATACAGCAACAATACAGTTTAATACAAGAGGGAAAGGAGGGCCCTGCTCCTTGGAGCTTACATTCTAGGAGGGAGGGGCTAGTGGTACAAAAGGTAGTAACTGTGGAGGATGGACTGGTTGGAAGAGTAGAAGATTCCATTATTAGCTGAGGGCAGGATAGGCTTCCCTGAAGAGATAGGTTTTCAGAGATCGCTTAAAAGTGAGCAAAGTAGGCAATAGTCTGATAAATTGGGGTAGAGAGTTCCAGAGGATGGGGAAAGCTCTGGAAAAGTCCTGGAGATGAGCATGGGAGGAGGAGAGAAGGGAGCTAGAGAGCAGGAGGTCTTGCGAGCAGCAGAAAGTACGGTTTGGGTGATATTTAGAGACAAGATCGTTGATGTAATTTGGGGCAGAGTTATAAATGGCATTATACGTTATTGTTTTAAATTTTATCCGTTGGGCAATGGGAAGCCAGTGGAGGGATTGGCAGAGAGGGGTGGCAGATACAGAACAGTTTGTAAGATGGATAAGTCTGGCAGCAGCATTCATGATAGACTGAAGAGGGGATAGCCTGCAATGAGGTAGGCCAATGAGGAGGGAGTTCCAATAGTCAAGGCGAGATATAACAAGGGAGTAAATAAGTTGCGTAGTGGTTTCCGAGGTTAGGAACGGGTGTATCTTGGAGATTTTGCGGAGGTGAAGTCTACAAGATTTGGACAGTGATTGGATTTGGGGGTGAAAGGACAGATGGGAGTCTAGGAGTACACCTAGTACCCTGGCATGAGGGGAGGGAATGATGATTGTGTTATTGATCTTGAAGGAAAAGTCAGGGGAGGGGGCACGGGCTGGGGGGAATACTAAGAGATCAGTTTTGGAAAGATTGAGTTTGAGGAAGTGGAGTGACATCCATGCCGATATATCGCTCAGTAGGTTAGTAATGCGAGAGGAGACTGAAGGGGTGAGGTGAGAGGTAGAAAGATAGATTTGTGTCTCATCAGCATAGAGATGGTACTTAAAGCCATGGGAGTTTATCAAGTGACCAAGGGAGGAGGTGTAGATTGAGAAGAGAAGGGGTCCAAGGACAGATCCTTGAGGCACCCCTACAGAAAGAGGGAGTGAAGAGGAGGAGGCAGCGTTATAGGTAACGCTGAAGGAGCGCTGCGATAGGTAGGAGGAGAACCAGGAGAGAGCAGAGTCTCTGAGACCAGGAGAGTGGAGTTTTTTGAGGAGGAGGGGATGGTCGACCGTATAAAAAGCCGCAGAGAGGTCAAGTAGTAAGAGTACGGAGTAGTGGCCATTGGCTTTAGCAGTTAGTAGATCATTAGTGAGTTTTAGTAGGGCAGTTTCAGTGGAGTGGAGTGAGCAAAAGCCAGACTGTAAAGGGTCAAGAAGGTTGTTGTCGGTGAGGTGGAAACTCAGGCGATTGTAGACTAAGCATTCTAGGAGTTTAGAGGTAAATGGCAGCAGGGAGATGGGTCTTAAGTTGTCCAGGTTGGTGGGGTCCAGGGAGGGCCTTTTAAGTATGGGAGTGATGTGTGCATGCTTTAGAGGGGAGGGGAAGGCACCGTTAGAGAGGGAAAGATTGAAGATGCAAGTGAGAGAGCATAGGATGAAAGGAGAGGGTGACCGTAGTAGTTGTGAGGGGACAGAATCCAGGGGGCAGGTAGTGAGACGGGCTTCCGAGAAAACCTTAGTGACCTCTTCGGTAGTAGCAAGGTCAAAAGAGAAAAGTGTTGAGGGAGGTTTAGTATAAAGTATGCTAAGTGGGATGGATGTCTGTGCAGTGGCGATGCCCCTACAAATTGCGTCAATCTTGTTTTTTAAATGATTTGCAATCTCGTGAGCAGTGAGTGAGGTACTGGGTGGAGGTGGAGAAAGTAGAGAGTTAAAAGTAGAGAAGAGACGACGAGTACTGGATGACAAGGTAAGGATGGATAAGAGTGACAAAGTAGGCTTGTTTGGCAGCATAATATGAGAAATAGAGAAAAAAAAAAGCGCCACAAACTAAATAGAACAAAAGCTGCACTCCTAACCAAAAAAAAGGGTACAAATGTGAATAAATCAAAGAGTGCGCTAAATATAAGTAAATACAAAAATTATTTGTTTCAAATAATGATGTCCGTGATAGAAAGAATTTTATATAAAAGTCCATCCACCATAACAAAGTAATTAAACAGTTCTGAAATCTTGTATAAATCAAACACCGTGCAAAAAAAATCCACCACTGAATGAAATGGGTACACTCACCAGAGCTCCATGCTGACCAGATTATAAGTCAGCAAAGATAGCGTTTGCTCGGGGAGCGATGATCAGCAGAAGTAATCCAAACTGGGAGAAATATACTGCAAGCAGCCAGTCGGCACAATATGGAATAGCCTTAACAGCAGGTAGTCATCACATCTCCATACCATAGATCATGTTCGGGGAATCAAAAAAGGAAATCATGGTGCAGTACGCTTATAACCAAAATCTTTTATTAAAATGTCAGAAATGCACTCACAAACAGGGTGTCTAGCTGACACCAGCAATGACAGCCTCAAGAAAACAGGGACGAGCCTCGCTCACCGCGATATCACAGCTGACAGTCTACGAGGAGCGTCCAGACGTCACATCCAAAAGAAGCCCCGTCCTACTAGTTTCATCATCAGACGTCCTCACGGGGCGGAAAGTTTGGCAGCATCAAGGGAGGAATTGTATGTTAAGAAAGTAGATTCATATCGGGTGAATGCTTGCTGGGATTTGGTCAGTCTGCCAAGGTTGTAACAGTTGGGGCCTGATGCTTCATGTTGTTAGAGGAGCAAGTGAATCTAATGTGGATGAAAGCGAACTGTTATAGACAGCAGTGGCCAGGTCAGGGCAGGACAGGGGAGAGATTCTGTCATAGAGTTGGTCAGTTGCAGAGTGGAAAGGAGCAGGGTTCAAGTTGTGAAGGTTTCTGCAGGTAATTGTTTGCTGCTTGGAGGGATAGGTGTTTGAAGACGTGGACACTGTGAAGGTGATGAGATTGTGATCAGAGAGAGGAAAGGGGGTGTTTGTGAGGTTGTAGGGAGTGCAAAGATGGGAGAAAACAAGGTCTAATGTATTCTATCAGAGTGAGTGGAGGACTGTATACATTGTGCTAATGCAAATGATGAGGTTATGTTGAAGAGTTGGGATGTAGCTGGGTTGTTGACATTAATAGTGATGTTAAAATCTCCGAGAATGATAGTGGGTAGTTCAGAGGAGAGAAAGTAGGGTAGGCAGGCGGAGAAATCATCAAGACACCAGTCCAGGAGGCCGATAGATCACTGCAATCCTCAGAGAAATGGGAGAAAACAGCCGGATGCAATGAGTCTCGAAAGAAGAGAAGGATAGAGAGGGAGGGTTAGGGAGGACTTGAATGGTGCTGAGTGGGGATAAAAGCAAACCAACCCCACCACCTTTCCGACCACTGGGTCTGGGTGAGTGGGTGCAGATGAGGCCTCCATAGGAAAGTGCTGTGGGGGAAGCTGAATCTGCTGCTTGGAGCCAGGTTTCTGTAATTGCTAGTAGGTTAAGGGAGCAGGAGAAAAAAAGGTCATGGACAGAGGTGAGCTTATTACAGACAGAGCGGGCATTCCAGAGCACACATGAAAAAGGGAGAGTGGTTTATGGGAGCACGGGGACTGATATTAAATTGAGGGGATTGCGGCTATTCCCGGAATAAGGAGGATGCCTGGTGTGTGGGTGAAATACTGGAGGACCAGGGTTTGGGGAGATATCCCAGAGGTTAGGAGAAGAAAAAGGGTGAGGAAAGTAACATGGGAGCGGGATGTACACGAGTGCACATACCTTCCAGTCCTGGTGTTTGGGTCAGCAGGAGAGTGAAGTATCAGCAGGAGGTGATGAGAGCAGTAGTAGGGAGATGGTAGCAGTGAGGGTGAGATGTACATGTTTTGGGTGGAGCAGAGGGGTAAAGAAGTGAGATTTTGGGAACGCAGGAAAGTAATATGAAAAGGAGCAGTGGAGGGGACATATTAAAAGGTACACAGAGTGGGACTCAGACTTCTTAGAGATGTTTCCCTGGATGTTTGCTTGCAGTCTGTCCAGCATGCAGTAGAGTTTCTTGCTGTATCTTCCTGCTGCTTCAGTTCTGCTTTAGTTCAACTGCTGTGTTTAACTGCTTCTTAGCACTCCATCAACGCAGCACTCATGCAAACGCATAACCCCATCAGTGACTGTGCCCCCCATCAGTGATCTCCCCCCATAAGCTGTTCTAAATTTATAGGGAGATGGCCAAATGAGCACTCTTCTCTGCCCCAATTAGGAACTGATAAGGATCCCATGAATAGGGGGGGATGCTTCTCAAACACACCAGACACAGACTACAGTCATAAAACGAGTGCAGCTAGAGGTGAGAACTAAACAACATATACAAGAATATACAGTATATACACTAGTTGTTCTGAAATTAGGAGGAGTCAATGTCTTGTTGTAGTTAAGAGTGGAGTAAAGATAGGAGCATTTACCCAGTGAAAGCAGCAGTCAATGCGTTATTACCGGCACTTTCTCTCTCTTAACTCTTTGTACCAGTATCAGGGATTTCAAACCATTATCCCTACCTTCTCTTCCTGGGATAAAACCCACCTGGTCTAGATGTACCCATTGCAGCATCAGGTCCTTCAATTTTATCGCCAACACCTTAGCTTATAGTTCAGTATCTACATTTAATAATGATATAGGCCTATAACTGGCACACTGTGTGCTATCCTTCCCTTCTTTAAGAATAATCATTATATGAGATTGCAGTAACTCCTCTGTCATTTCCAACTCCTCCCCCAGTGTGTTCATATACCTACACATTTTAGGGATAAGAAGATCTCTACATTTTTTTAAATATACCACTGTGTATCCAGCCGGCCCTGGGCTTTTACCTCCCACTGTATTCTTTAAGGCTAGATTAATTTCCTCCCGAGTAATAGGTTTTTCGAGGGTCTCTAGTTTTTCTTGCGCTAATTGTGGTAGCCCAACCTCACTTAAATATTTCTGCCTAATTCTTTTCTTTTCCTCTTCCCTTTCCTTTTGATCACCACAGCTCACATTATAAAGTTCACTATAATATTTTTGGAACCTATTTCCCATATCAGAGGTAGCATGCAATATTTCTCCTTTCTCATCTCTAATTTTTTCTATAAAATTTTTGTATTTCTTGTTCTTTAACTTTCTCGTTAAGTATTTTCCAGGTCTATTCCCAAACTGCTATCTTTCCTTTGAGACCCTATTAAATATCCTCCTCTACTCTTGTTCCATAAGGTCTTTTAACTCATCTCTTTTAAGTATTATCTTCTAGTATATATCTGTTCCTCTCTCTTTTTTTTTAAGTGCCTGTTCCAACTTATAAAGCTCTTCTGTCACCATCTTTATTCTTTTCCCTCATTCCTTCTTTTGTTCTGTTTCTGCCGAAATCAGTATTCCTATAATATATGCTTCATGTGTCTCCCAGACTGTGGCCTCAGAGACCTTGTTAGTCTCATTAAGCTTGAAAAATTGTTAAATTTCTCGACTTAGCATTTTCTCTACTGGGAACTTTCTTTTGGGAACCTGTATGAGCATTTCATTTAATCTTCATATAGTTATTTTATCTTGGCCTCCTCCTACTCATAATCTCATTGTGACGGGAGCATGATCAGACATAGACATGACCTCTATGTTGGAACTAACCAATGACTCCAAGGGGTTTATTTACTAAAGCTGGAGAGTGCAAAATCAGACTCACTTCTGCATAGAAACCAATGAGCTTCCAGGTTTCATTGCCAAAGCTTCATTGAACAAGCTGAGGTTAGAAGCTGATTGGTTTCTCTGCAGAAGGGAGTCTGATTTTGGACTCTCCAGCTTTAGTAAATAAACCCCCAACCGTCTATGTTCTATCACTATACAATCCAGTCCAGAATACGAACCATGTACACGAGTGAAGAAGGTATAGTCTCTTTCTCTTGGATGCTTCACTCTCCACGTATCTGCCAGTTGATGTTTATATAATAACCTCTTCAATAATTTCAACTTCCTACTCCCTTCTCTCTGTGTACATGATGACGCATCCAACTGAGGATCTAAACACAGATTCAAATCTCCAGACACGACCAGACTTCCCTCTAAGAATATCACTGGGTTTTTGTTTGGGCAATATATATTAGCTAATGTAAATTCCAATCCTTGTAACTTTCCCCTGAAAAATAAGAACCGGCACTCTGTATCTTCCAGTGCACCTTTCAGGGAAAATTTTAATTTTTCGAGGACCCAATTGACACTCCTTTGGCCCCTTTAACTGGTGAGTCAACAGACAGTAGTTCCACACTGGAAGAGACTTTGAATATAATTTGATATTTGTGTCTTGGAGAAATACTACTTCTATAGAATGTTGATGGATTTCCCTGAGTATCTTACAGTGAGGAACAGAAGTATTTGAACACCCTGCGATTTTGCAAGTTTTCCCACTTAGAAATCATGGAGGGGTCTGAAATTCACATTGTAGGTGCATTCCCACTCTGAGAAACAGAATTTAACAAAAAAAATCAGGAAATCTCATTGCATGATTTTTAAAGAATTTATTTGTCTTGCACTGCTGAACATAAGTATTTGAACACCTAAGAAACAGCAAGAATTCTGGCTCTCAAACACCTGTTACTGTGCCTTTAAAAAGTCCACCTCTACTCCACTCATTAATCTAACTTAGTAGCACCTGCCTGAGCTCTTTAAAGACACCTGTCCACCCCACAGTCAGTCAGCCGCCAACTACTGCCATGGTGTCAGGGCTCCCGGGTATGACCAGAGGTGTGTGACTGACGCAGGGAAACGCAGACTTCAGATATGTGATAAACAATATAATTTATTAACACTAACAATACAAACATAAACGCAGTGCAATACTAAAACATAATACAGTGCAAACAAACCAAACCAACCACCCACAGATAACAGTACATACAAGCAAGCGTCGTCAGGCAGGCCGGGTCAATATCAATAGGGCAGGTAGGTACAGGGGGAGCAAGCGGAGATTGGTCGGGGTCACAGGCCAGGTTCAGCAGGTAGCAAGCAGCGTAGTACAGAGGGTCAGGCAGAGGGATGGTCAGGGTCACAAGCCAGGGATCAGAACAGGTAGCAAGCAGCGTGGTACAGAGGGTCAGGCAGAGGGATGGTCAGGGTCACAAGCCAGGGATCAGAACAGGTAGCAAGCAGCGTGGTACAGAGGGTCAGGCAGAGGGATGGTCAGGGTCACAAGCCAGGGATCAGAACAGGTAGCAAGCAGCGTGGTACAGAGGGTCAGGCAGAGGGATGGTCAGGAGCGAGCCGGGATCAGAGCAGGAGAAGTCAGCAGCGGTTCAGATCAGGCAGGGTCAGCAAAGGAACAGAAACAGGATGCAGGACAGATACAGGGCCCAGGACAAACACAACACCAAGGCAGAGTCTGCAGATCTGGCCATCCCTTAAATACACCAGTATAATCAGTTCCAGGTGTTAGCTGGCTGAAAGGTTGAGTCTCTGATTGCTGGGAGCACCCGCTGGCCAGCCCTGGTACTGCGGATCAAAAGGCAGGTGAGTCCCACCATTGCTGGCCAGTCCATTCCTGACACATGGGCAAGACCAAAGAGCTGTCAAAAGACACCAGAGACAAAATTGTGGACCTCCACAAGGCTGGAAAGGGCTACGGGGCAATTGCCAAGCAGCTTGGTGAAAATAGATCAACTGTTGGAGCAATTGTTAGAAAATGGAAGAGGCTAAAGACGACTGTCAGTCTCCCTTTTAAGATGTTCTGTTAGGGGGCTATCTAACAGTGGGTTAAGCACTTACTTTATTTTATCTTCCAATTCTTCCCCATGGGTCTTTTCTGGCAAGCCACGGATCCTTAAATTGTTTCTTTTTTCTCTATTCTCTTGGTCCTCTAATTTAAATGCAAGCTTTCTCTGTTCTCTTTACATCTCTTCCATCTGCGTCTCAAGTTTAGTGATCCAAAGCTCCTGTGTCTCCATTTTCCCCTCTACCTCTTCCACTCATGTCAATATTCGGCCCAAATCATTATGTATTGCCACCAATTCATTTTTCATAGATAACTCCAGTTTTGCAAACATATATGCCATATCGGCTTTTGTGAGTATTTGTAATTAGAGATGAGCGGATCGAACATGGCGAAGTGGAATTTGTTTCAAAGATTGGGAAATATTCGATTCGCGACGAATCCGAAGATTAGCCAACTTCGGATGCACGAATCAAATTTTCCCAAAAATGGCGGCGACATGTGTGGCGACGGAGCGGGGATCTCTGGGAAGGCGCACAGACAAGGCGCGCTGAACCATAATGCATTCATTCATGACATGTGATCGCATTAGCCAATCAGCAGCCAGCCAGCACTGTGTAATGGTGGAGCTATAAATCACGGCCATCTTAGAATTCTCCATTAGCCTCCGGTCATTCAAGAGAGACAGACCTATGTGTATTAGGGACAGAGTTAGGGCCACAGAGACTTTAGGGCCACAGAATCGTTACTCAGGGACACAGAATCGTTACTCAGGGACACAGAATCGTTACTCAGGGACACAGAATTGTTACTCAGGGACACAGAATCGTTACTCAGGGACACAGAATCGTTACTCAGGGACAGACACAGAATTGTTACTCAGGGACACAGAATTGTTACTCAGGGACACAGAATCGTTACTCAGGGACACAGAATCGTTACTCAGGGACACAGAATTGTTACTCAGGGACAGACACAGAATTGTTACTCAGGGACACAGAATTGTTACTCAGGGACACAGAATCATTACTCAGGAACACAGAATTGTTACTCAGGGACACAGAATTGTTACTCAGGGACAGACACAGAATTGTTACTCAGGGACACAGAATTGTTACTCAGGGACACAGAATTGTTACTCAGGGACACAGAATTGTTACTGAGGGACACAGAATCGTTACTGAGGGACACAGAATCGTTACTTAGGGACATAGAATTGTTACTCAGGGACACAGAATTGTTACTCAGGGACACAGAATCGTTACTCAGGGACACAGAATCGTTACTCAGGGACACAGAATTGTTACTCAGGGACACAGAATTGTTACTCAGGGACACAGAATCGTTACTCAGGGACAGACACAGAATTGTTACTCAGGGACACAGAATCGTTACTCAGGGACACAGAATTGTTACTCAGGGACACAGAATTGTTACTCAGGGACACAGAATTGTTACTGAGGGACACAGAATCGTTACTGAGGGACACAGAATCATTACTCAGGGACACAGAATTGTTACTCAGGGACACAGAATCGTTACTCAGGGACAGACACAGAATCGTTACTCAGGGACAGACACAGAATTGTTACTCAGGGACACAGAATTGTTACTCAGGGACACAGAATCGTTACTCAGGGACACAGAATTGTTACTCAGGGACACAGAATTGTTACTCAGGGACAGACACAGAATTGTTACTGAGGGACACAGAATTGTTACTGAGGGACACAGAATCGTTACTCAGGGACACAGAATTGTTACTCAGGGACACAGAATTGTTACTCAGGGACACAGAATTGTTACTGAGGGACACAGAATCGTTACTCAGGGACACAGAATTGTTACTCAGGGACACAGAATTGTTACTCAGGAACACAGAATTGTTACTCAGGGACACAGAATCGTTACTGAGGGACACAGAATTGTTACTCAGGGACACAGAATTGTTACTCAGGGACACAGAATTGTTACTGAGGGACACAGAATCGTTACTCAGGGACACAGAATTGTTACTCAGGGACACAGAATTGTTACTCAGGGACAGACACAGAATTGTTACTCAGGGACACAGAATCGTTACTCAGGGACACAGAATCGTTACTCAGGGACACAGAATCATTACTCGGGGACACAGAATCGTTACTCAGGGACACAGAATCGTTACTCAGGGACACAGAATCGTTACTCAGGGACACAGAATTGTTACTGAGGGACACAGAATCGTTACTGAGGGACACAGAATCGTTACTCAGGGACACAGAATCGTTACTCAGGGACACAGAATTGTTACTGATGGACACAGAATCGTTACTGAGTGACACATAATCGTTACTCAGGGACACAGAATCGTTACTCAGGGACACAGAATCGTTACTGAGGGACACAGAATCGTTACTCAGGGACACAGAATCGTTACTCAGGGACACAGAATTGTTACTCAGGGACACAGAATCGTTACTCAGGGACACAGAATTGTTACTCGGGGACACAGAATTGTTACTCAGGGACACAGAATTGTTACTCAGGGACACAGAATCGTTACTCGGGGACACAGAATTGTTACTCAGGGACACAGAATTGTTACTCAGGGACACAGAATCGTTACTTTCTGCTTCACAACCACTATTGAATTAAAGAGTATGTCAGACAACACGCAGAGGAGTGGCAGAGGAGACAATGTTTCAGGAGCGAGCAGACGTGGCAGCAGAGGAAGGGGTCGAGGCAGCACTAGTCGCAGCCAGAGGCCAGTGCTCCCGGTGTCATCCAGCGGTCGTGTCTCCACCGACAACCCTGCCATCATCGATTGGTTGACTCGGTTGTCTTCCTCTTCCCAGGTCACCTCTGACACCTACAGCCAACGGTCGGTGGGTACGTCAGACACAACCGTTAGTTGGCATGGCCCGGGAGCAAGCCCACTGAAATCACGTGTCCTCTACCTGCCCCTGTCCTTTGGTGTTCCCTCACCAAGCGAAGTATCGCATGCTGTGGGCTCAGCCCCACTGTACAGTGAGGAAGAGCTAACAGAGGGCGGTCAGGAACGGGGGGAGACATCCGCCTCTTCAGCAGCCAGGCGAAGAAGTACTGGCGAGGAGAGTGGCTCGGTAGCCGGTCTAGAGACAGGTCTGTCTCCTGACCCACACGCAGCCGAGGGGGCTAGTAGTGACGCGGAGACCCTAATTGATGATGATGAGGCTGATCGCACTTGGCAGCCTCGTCGTCATCAGGCTATTGCTTCCGCATCATCAGGAGAAGAGGGTGCCAGTTTGGCAGCGAGCAAAACAGTCGGTGGGTTGCCCAGGAGGCAGCAGGGTCGCAGCAGTGTCAGTGGAGGCAAACGGCCACGGAGTAGAGCACCAGCTCCACTGCAGCCTACCACCACGGCCAGTAGTGGTGCCGGTGTGCACGGAGGAAGTAGCAGTCAGCCAGTGAGGAGTAGCGGGGGCAAAGTTTCCTACTCGGCGGTGTGGCAATTTTTCGTCAAGCCGCCCGAGGAAGTAAACGTAGCCGTATGTCGACTATGTGGCCAGAAAGTCAAGCGTGGCCAGGGGGCCCATGTTGGGACTACAGCGTTGCGTCAGCATATGCAGCGTCGCCATTCGGTGGCCTGGGAAAACCGTGATAAAGATACGGCGGTTCTGCCTGCCCCAGCCCCCGCTCCATCACCCGCTCCGTTACTTGCTCCGTCACCCGACGTCAATCGCCCTCTATCAGCCAGTCAAGGCTCCAACACCTCTGCTGAGGGGAGTTGTCGCTCGTTGGCATCTTCCGCTCGTTCAGATGCTCCTTCTCCTGCTACTCCTCTTCACGGATTCCGTCAGCAGTCTTTCTTGGAATCCGTTTCCAAGAGACAACAGTTTGCAAGCACGCACCCGACGGTACAGAAGCTGAATGTCCTCCTGTCCAAGTTGCTGGTGCTGCAGTCCCTCCCTTTCCAAGTGGTGGACTCAGCACCTTTCCGAGAAATGATGGCTTGTGCCGTCGACTATCAAGAGTCCAATGGCAGAGTGGCGGAGCAGAAGCAGCTTCAATTGAAGGCCATACACAGGCCTATTAGTCGTCTCCCCACGCTGCTGCTGGGGGGACTTTTTAACATAGGCCTCTGTATGGCCTTCAATTTTAGCAGCTTACGCTCCGCCACTCTGCCATGGGCCCCTGTACCGCCTCCTCATGCTGCTGCCAGGCCCGTAATCTGCCATGGGCCCCCGTACCGACTCCTCATGCTGCTGCCAGGCCCGTAATCTGTCATGGGCCCCTGTACCGCCTCCTCATGCTGCTGCCAGGTCCAGAGTGTGTCATGGGTCCCTGTACGGCCTCCCATTGCTGCTGTCTCCATCGCCACACTCTGCCATGTGCCACTTTCAGGTCTCCTCACACTGCTGGTGGGTTCCATTTTGTCATAGGGTGCTGGCAGATTACGGGCCTCCCATTGCTGCTGCCAGGCCCGTAATCTGCCATGGGCCCCCGTACCGACTCCTCATGCTGCTGCCAGGCCCGTAATCTGTCATGGGCCCCTGTACCGCCTCCTCATGCTGCTGCCAGGTCCAGAGTGTGTCATGGGTCCCTGTACGGCCTCCCATTGCTGCTGTCTCCATCGCCACACTCTGCCATGTGCCACTTTCAGGTCTCCTCACACTGCTGGTGGGTTCCATTTTGTCATAGGGTGCTGTATGGCCTCCCATTGCTACTGCCTCCACCGCCACACTGTGGCTCCACACTCTGGTTTTGGCCCTGTGACTGCCCAAATGAGTGAAGTGTGCGGTGATTCTAAGATCGACGGCACTCATCTGCATGTCATACTGACTGACAGTATTATTTCTCTTCCCCAGCAGACTCCAAGGGCATTTAAATTAAAGGTACAGTGTTCTGCACTAATATAAAGGCTCTCTGAAGCCTAGAAACACCCTTTTTATAAGTTAAATTCGCAGCGAATATATTCGACTCGAATCGAATTTATTCCGCGAATTCGGCGAATCAGCCGAATCGAATTTTTGAATACTTCGCTCATCTCTATTTGTAATGTACTGTAGCTCCCTGTTGATCCAAAACACTTTGAGCCATTGCATTGTACGCATTTCTCGGGTGATAGGACTGTTGTGCTTCTTGTGTCCCTAGAGACATTCTTGCATGGTCTCCCACCCCTATCCAAGTTCTCTCCTGTTGTTTCTCAGGGGTTAATTTCTCCGGGCTTTTCTCCTGCAGGGGTAGGTATTTCCTTATTGTGCTAGTATTCGCACATGCTTGGGAGGCTTTTACTCCCCCCCTTTGACGAATTTACTCCTCATCTCTTTGAGCTTTACCACTGAGTTTGCTATTAATACACGGCTGCTGTATTATCTGTCCCCAGGAAAGACTTTTCCCTCCTATTAATTACTTTGGAAGCAGGAATGATCTAATCGATTCCACTGCCGCTGAGAATCACTGAGAACCCCCTGAATACAGTCCTCCGACCCCCCTAATACTCAGGAGTGCATTTAGACTATAACATTAACAGCAGATGAATCACAATAAAGAAAGTCCTGCCATTGCTCACGTTAACTCACCACCCCCTTTCATATCGGCAGATCTGGATCTCGTCCTCACAGGGCGCACACTGTCCCAGCTGTTACCGCCGAGCCCGACTCCAGATGGGGTTAGATAGGTTAGATAAATTTAATGAAGGGTCTCTGGTTCTTTAACATCTGGGGTGTCTCCAGATCTCCCAAGGCTGCTATCCAGGTCCTTAATAAATAACTTTTAAAGTTCTACCTCTTCTTCAGCTGTGAAGCCACATAATTTTCCTGGGATTTTGAAATTGCTTGTCACTTTTTCAAAATTGCCACCTTCCATCACATGGGCTGTCGCCTGGTAAGTCACATGGGTGGTCACATGGATGTCACAGGGACACTCTCACCATCCCCATCTCCTCCACTGTTGCCGCCTCCTGCTCCCTGATCACTGCCGAGCCTCGCCAACCCGTCGCCTCTCCCAGGGGTACGGGACTGGACCCACCAACACCGAGTACTTCCGGGACCGGCTCCAACATGCCCCGACCCGATGCTGCCACGGCTTTCTGCTCCCATCCAGCTTCCAGATATGACAGGGCTTTAGGGATAGCGGTACTGGAGGTTAGGGTAGGCTGAAGGGCTGCAGGGCTGCTCTCATGGTTGTCATGCGCCTGGAGCTCACGCTGCTCACGGCGCCATGTTCATGCCCCTACCCCTAATAGAACATTCTAAGATAACACCACAAAGCTTCTAACTGGTCATCTCCTGCCTTGATTACTGCAACTCCTTTCTCACTGGCTTACCTTTGCATAGGCTATTCCCCCTCCAGTCCATCATGAATGCTTCTGCCAGACTCATCCACCTTGCCAAACATACAGTGTCTGCCACCCTTCTTTGCTAGTCCCCCCACTGGCTCCTGCTCACCCAACGAATAAAATTCAAGATGCTTGTTCTGTCTCTCCAATCTAAGCATTGAAAGTGTGATCTCTGTAACTTACAGTTGTGATGAGATAGCGATATTCCAATCTTTGTTGAATAACACAGGCAGTGACTCAATCAGATGATATTGTGTAGATCTTGTGAAGTTTATTCCATAAACTGAGAGAATCTTACAACAATGAACATCAGATAGGTAAAAAGATCATAATGTGATCTGCTTCATGACATGAGGCTAGAAGCTGCAATGCCTTACTGGGAAAATGGGTGGGCTATCTATACAGCATTAACTAAACCAAAGGAAAGGGAGAAGCAGAGACAAAATACAGAGAACACGTAAAGGCATATGACAGTCATATGAAACATGACAATACTTACAACTTATAAAGCCATACACTACTTAGCCCCTAGTTACATCACTAACCTGGTCTCAAAATACCAAGCAGATCATTCTTTTCATTCCTCCCAAGACCTTCTGTTCTCTAGCTCCCTTGTCACCTCCTCCCATGCTCGCCTCCAGGATTTCTCCAGAGCTGCTCCCATCCTCTGGAACTCCCTTCCCCCATGTTTTCGACTATCTCTATCCTCTTTAACCACTTTCAGACCGGACACTTTTACCCCCTTCCTGACCAGGGCAATTTTCAGCTTTTAGCGCTATCACACTTTGAATGACAATTGCGCGGTCATGCAACACTGTACCCAAATGAATTTTTTACCATTTTTTTTAGATAGATAAAGCTTTATTTTGGTGGTATTTATTCACCGCTGGGATTTGTATTTTTTTTGCTATGTAAATGAAATGTCCAAAAATTTTTAAAAAAAGTGTTTTATTTATAAAATTTTGCAAATAAATAATATTTCATCATAAATCTTAGCCAAAATTTATTCCGTTATCTTTTTAGTAAAAAAAAAAAAAATCCAAATTAGTTTATAAGCAAAAATTATAATTTTTAACATTTTTTTTTACATTTTTATTTTATTTTTTTATATTATTATTTTTTATTTTTATTTTATTTTTTTTACATACTGTCACCCTAGCAGTACAGTGTCACCATGGTGACACTGTACTACTTGTGAGGGGTGATAAAGATTTTTTTTTTTTTTTTTACACTGATTGCTTTTACACCCATATGGGATGTAAAAGCAATCATTTCTCTTTCTCTCTGTGTGCATTCCTGCACTCATTGAGAAATACAGAGTGAGCTGTGATTGGTCACAGCTTGTCACATGGTACAAGGCTTTTGTGAATAGCCTTGTACCATGTGACCTCTGTGTGATCATTCACAGATTTCACACATAGTAAGCAATGATGTCACAAGTGACATCTTGCTTACTACTTTGCATGTGATCACTGATTGGCCAATCAGTGATCACATGATCGGGACCTCGTACAGAGGTCCCATCCGACGATCGGTGTTTCACTGTGTCCGGAGGACACAGCGGGCACCGGATCGCGGTGCTGCGCGCTCCCAGGGAGCGCGCACAAGCAGGGTGCGGGGAGGCCGTTTATAGACGGCCACCCGACCCTGCAGTGCCACCGTCCGGCCGTTTATATACAACGGCCGGTCGGGAAGTGGTTAAGACGATCCCTGAAAACTCATCTCTTCAGAGAGCCTATCCTGCCAGCACCTAACAACATGTATTTTGTCCATCAGCCCATCTCCCACAGTTATTACCTTTTGTATCTCTCAACCCTAGGGAGCAGGGCCCTCTGAATCCTCCTGTATTAATTTGTATTTTAATTGTACTGTCTGCCCTTTTGTTGTAAAGTGTCCTATATAAATCCTGTATTATATTAATAATAATAATAATAATAAAAAAGGATAAGTTCACCTTTCATAACATGTTACATGGTACACCCATATTCAGGGTGTAACATGTTATGAATGGACTGGCCCCCGCACGCCCATTCTCCCGCTTTGACAGCTAGCAGGGGATCTTCTCCCTTGGCTAGCTGTCAAAATTTTTAAAAAACAAGGCAGTGCGAGGCTCCTCCCTCCCAGGTGTGTCACTCATTCACAGTCCTGACAACCTTAGCAGCTTGTAGTTCTTAAAGCGGTAGTAAACTGCAACCTTTTTTTAAAAGAAGAAAAAACTACAAGACAATGCATACTAGCACTTTATGTAAAATGTACCTTAAAACAAAGCCCTCCAGCAGTGTACTGCCACCATTAACAGGGCTTCCATCTTCACCTGGTGCTACTTACAGCTACGTGGACTCCCACAGGCGCATGGGAGTCACTTTTTATGGCACACAGCTTTGAAGAAATGGCATGGGCATGCTGTTCTCTCAGAGCGCATGTGCCAGTGCACTACATAGGTAAATATCTCCTAAACGGTGCACGTTTAGGAGATATTTACAGTACATGGCACTGTGGAGCGCCGTGGTAGTTAATTGATTCTTCCTGTCAGTATATCTGTTTGCCTGTACATCCTGTATAGGCAAGCAGATATACTGACAGGTTTGCAGGAGACCTGCATGGCACCAGTAATCTGCTGATCACTGGTGTAATGCTTTACAGGCTCCTGCAACAAAAAATAGTAAATGCATATTTTTTTACCTGCAAAAAAATGTGCATTTATTATTTTTTGTCAAAAGGTGAACTTACCCTTTAAAATAGTATAGTTATATTTATAGCATTACTTATTATGGCCACTGCATGGCAGCATAACATAACATGACATGTCACGCACTCTTAACATAGGATATAGCTATCTTTTTTTCAGATTTCCTAACTCAAAATTAGCTTTTTAGACAGTAACTGTAACTGTGTTTCAAATGGACAAAAGTTATTATCAACATTCACCCATAGACCTCAGCGGGATTCAATTATAAGTTTGGCTTTCACTAATTTCAAGCAGGATTAAAAAAACACTCGCAAAAAGAAACGCGCAGATTCACTCATCCCTAGATATTGCCAATTTGGTAAAGATAAGAAAAAAACTAAAAGATTGATATAAGACTAAAGGAAAGCTAGTTGAACTGGAACACTATACTGAATCTCATGCAATACTCATTTAAAGCGGTATTGAACCCAAGACCAAAAATGGAATATATTGCAGCTTACTAATTATAAAATGTAGTGGCTACATTATTTCTCTTTTCTTCTACTCTTTTCCCTATGTTTCCACGTGCCTCTCTGGATGAATGAGCACAGGGGGCACCTTTGGACAGCAGCATTGTCAGTCCTGAGGGGGGTGTTAGATCTAATAGCAGATTTATATACACAGACAAATTGATGCTAAACTCTAGCTAATAATTTATAGGCAGCTACAGCAAACAGTTGTGTTCCTTTTGGGATAAAGGTTTTACATAAATAAATAAAACTAATAATTGTAAGCACGCCTGTCAGTGTTAAATGGTTTGCCTCATATCTGTAACTGATACATTCTGCTGGAAAACTTAAGAGGACAGAGAGGCTGCATGCAACCTTTCAGCTGCTGGAGCTGAGACCAGAAGATCCTGCATCAGAGAGCCAAAAGTATAGCGATAGCTGTACTCCAAGTGTTCAGTAAAATGTAAATTAATGAAATAGGTCCATTAGGTGGGCAGCACCTCATTGAACTCAATGTAATCAAGCACATTTTAGAAAGTGACTAAATTGCTGGAGTTCAGCTTTACCTTACTTCCTGTTTTAGGGTGACTAAACATTATTACCACCTTAGAACAGGGAATGTGTTAGGACTACATAACACCTCCATCTTTTCTCCATAACAGGAGAAGATGTTTTGTAGTCCTGCCTGCCAACGATATCAAACAATCAAAAGTTTTGGTAACTCTCCAAAAACATCCTGCATTTACAAAACAACAGAAATTAACACTTTCATTTGGCCCCTAAACCTGTAATAATAATGTTCTTTGATGACCAGGTGATCAATAATTTGTGTAAAAAAAAAGAAAACTAATGTAGCAATGAAAAACACCAACTACGTTTGTTGTTTTTTATTTTATAAAAAAAAAAGCTAAAAACAAATAACTATATTGGAAACATAAAAACGTATTCTATCATTTTAATTTGTTTACATTTTTATATTATGTTAAATTATATTATATACTTTAAAAACTCAAAGAATAGTAATTTGAGGATATATATATTTTTTTCACTTTTATTTGTCAAATTATGTTGTTTTTTAACCATTTGCCGCCCGCCCTATGCCCGAATGGCGGCCCGCAAATGTCATCAGCGTTCCGGGTGGACGCCATATGACGTCCTCCCGCACATGCGCAGATTGCGCTCCAGCAGAGCCGCGCTCTGTCACCGGCCATGTACCTCGGACACGGCCGATGACAGATCTGAGTATCGGCCCCCGTTGCCGGTACCATGTGACCTGCTGTGACCAATCACAGCAGGTCACATGACAGTTGTATACAATGGATGGCTTCATTCATGCCATCCATTGTATACTAGTGTCTAGCTGTGAATGGTCACAGCTAATCACATGCACATCTCATGTGATTAGCTGTGGCCAAATCACAGCTAAGCACAAAAAAAAAAACCCTCAATGAATCAATGTCATTCAGGTAAATGCTTGCTTATAGCAAAGTAATTCTTTGCTATAAGCAAATTGTGTAAAAAAAAAAAATACTGATCACTTTCCCAAAGTAGTACGGTGTTACTAAGGTAACATTGTACTACTTTGGTCATAGTGAAATATGAAAAAAAAATCTTAAAAAAAAGAAAAAAAATTTAATAAAAAAAAAATAAAAAAAAATAAAAAATATACAGTCAGGTCCATAAATATTGGGACATCGACACAATTCTAACATTTGTGGCTCTATACACCACCACAATGGATTTGAAATGAAATGAACAATATGTGCTTTAACTGCAGACTGTCAGCTTTAATTTGAGGGTATTTACATCCAAATCAGG
Source organism: Staurois parvus (assembly GCF_062004578.1). Lineage (NCBI taxonomy): Eukaryota > Metazoa > Chordata > Amphibia > Anura > Ranidae > Staurois > Staurois parvus. Next base: position 21,525,123 of record NW_028317813.1, on the reverse strand, counting down.
TGAACGGTGTAGGAATTACAACGGTTTGTATATGTCCCTCCCACTTGTTAAGGGACCAAAAGTAATGGGACAATTGGCTTCTCATCTGTTCCATGGCCAGGTGTGTGTTATTCCCTCATTATCCCAATTACAATGAGCAGATAAAAGGTCCAGAGTTCATTTCAAGTGTGCTATTTGCATTTGAAATCTGTTGCTGTCAACTCTCAAGATGAGATCCAAAGAGCAGTCACTATCAGTGAAGCAAGCCATCATTAGGCTGAAAAAACAAAACAAACCCATCAGAGAGATAGAAAAAACATTAGGCGTGGCCAAAAAAACTGGAACATTCTTAAAAAGAAGGAACGCACCGGTGAGCTCAGCAACACCAAAAGACCTGGACAACCACGGAAAACAACTGTGGTGGATGACCGAAGAATTCTTTCCCTGGTGAAGAAAACACCCTTCACAACAGTTGGCCAGATCAAGAACACTCTCCAGGAGGTAGGTGTATGTGTGTCAAAGTCAACAATCAAGAGAAGACTTCACCAGAGTGAATACAGAGGGTTCACCACAAGATGTAAACCATTGGTGAGCCTCAAAAACAGAAAGGCCAGATTAGAGTTTGCCAAACGACATCTAAAAAAGCCTTCACAGTTCTGAAACAACATAATATGGACAGATGAGACCGAGATCAACTTGTACCAGAGTGATGGGAAGAGAAGAGTATGGAGAAGGAAAGGAACTGCTCATGATCCTAAACATACCACCTCATCAGTGAAGCATGGTGGTGGTAGTGTCATGGCGTGGGCATGTATGGCTGCCAATGGAACTGGTTCTCTTGTATTTATTGATGATGTGACTGCTGAAAAAAGCAGCAGGATGAATTCTGAAGTGTTTCGGGCAATATTATCTGCTCATATACAGCCAAATGCTTCACAACTCATTGGACGCCGCTTCACAGTGCAGATGGACAATGACCCAAAGCATACTGCAAAAGCAACCAAAGAGTTTTTTAGGGAAAGAAGTGGAATGTTATGCAATGGCCAAGTCAATCACCTGACCTGAATCCGATTGAGCATGTATTTCACTTCCTGAAGACAAAACTGAAGGGAAAATGCCCCAAGAACAAGCAGGAACTGAAGACAGTTGCAGTAGAGGCCTGGCAGAGCATCACCAGGGATGAAACCCAGCGTCTGGTGATGTCTATGCATTCCAGACTTCAGGCTGTAAATGACTGCAAAGGATTTGCAATCAAGTATTAAAAATTGAAAGTTTGATTTACGATTAGTATTCTGTCCCATTACTTTTGGTCCCTTAACAAGTGGGAGGCACATATGCAAACTGTTGTAATTCCTACACCGTTCACCTGATTTGGATGTAAATACCCTCACATTAAAGCAGACAGTCTACAGTTAAGGCACATCTTGTTTGGTTCATTTCAAATCCATTGTGGTGGTGTATAGAGACAAAAATGTTAGAATTGTGTTGATGTCCCAATATTTATGGACCTGACTGTATATATTTTATTTTCATACTATCACCAGTCAGTGTCCCTGATCACCGCCATGCCAGTTATATGATGATGCTGTACTGCACTGGTGACAATATGTAAAAAAAAAAATAGTGAAACTAATTTTTTTAATTTTTTATTTTCTGAAAAATTATGACAAAAAAAATACAACTTCAAAAAACTCGCCATGCCTCTTATGAAGTACGTCAGACTGTCTACTTTGCAAAAAGGGGTCATTTGGGGGATATCTGTACTGTTCTGACATTCTTGGACCTCAAGAAATTAGATTGGCTGTCAGTACTTCAGGATTGATCAATATTCAGATCTATACCATAGTTTGTGAACTCTATAACTTTCCTACAAACTAAAAAATACATCCTATTATGGGTTATTTTCACCAAAGACATGTAGCAGAATACATCTTGGCCTAAATTTATGAAGAACAATTATTTATTTGCAAACTTTTATAACACAAACAAAGAAAAATGTGTTTTTTTCAAAATTTTTGGTCTTTTTTTGTTAATTTAGCAAAAAATAAAAACCCCAACGGTGATTAAATACCACCAAAAGAAAGCTCTAGTTGTGTGAAGAAAATGATAAAATTTTAGTTTGGGTACAATGTTGTATGACCGCGTAATTGTCATTCAAAGTGTGAGAGAGCTGAAACCTGAAAACTGACCTGGGCAGGAAGGTGTAAAATTGCCCGGTATTGAATTGGTTAATAACATCATGAATGATCAATAATCAGTGGTCATGGACACTTGTATTGGAAAGCAGATACCTAGAAACCTACCTATTTATTTATTTCAGGCACTTATATAGCGCCATCAATTTACGCAGTGCTTTACATATATATTATACATTAATTTCAGTCCCTAACCCTCAAGGGGTGTACAATCTAAGGTAGACAGGAGCCAATTAACCTACCAGCATGTCTTTGGAGTATGGGAGGAAACCCATGCAGGCACAGGGAAAACATGCAAACTCCAGGCAGGAGGTTCCGTGGCTGGGATTCAAACCAACAACCCTAGCACTGCCAGGCGGAAGGAAGTGCTAACCATTTAGCCACTGTGCTTTACCTATTTCTATTTATCTTCAGCCTCCTTTTATATCTTCATTTACTAATCATTTTGATGTTTTTCATTGAAAGTAACCTCTGTTTATAGATTTTTCTTTATGTACTTAGATTAAATTGCCAGGCTTGCTTTATTATTTCTCATAATGGAAATGTAGGAATCTCCACTGCCAACCTTTTTGTTAAAATGAAAGACAAAAAGCCACTATCCCTTACCCCTTTACCTCTACTAGGTCACTGACTCAGAAACTATTGGAGACAAAGCGTCTGCTCAAGAGGCACACAACTAGCATTTTCAGATGGAGAGGTAAGCAGAGAAAGTCCACTAATTTCTTTCATGACTAATTTTCTTTTGGGCAGGAGGCATAACTAAAAGCCAAGGGCTGTCACATTTCATACAACAACCACTGACGTTAAACCATAAAAGAGAACAAACACAAGGCAGCTTACAGAACTTCTGATAAAGTTGCTGGATCAGAGTTTCGTGGAGCCCACTGGGTAGTAAAGGTTCAATTATGAGCCACCAAGTCCTCTCGAGAGGTTCTCCTACACGTTTTTTTCTGCCTGACAAGAGTATTTGTGTCTCCAGAGAAATGAATCTACAGAAATTGGTATTTAAAAATGTATTTGTTTTGGAGAGAGGTGGTGGCTGGTATTAAAACAGTGGGAAGGCTGACTTTGAGTGTAGACCCCGAATTAAATTTTCCTACGCTAGGTGTGCAGTCCTTCTTTGATGAAAACTACACACTCTACCTACATTACATATTAGAGATCTGGTATTAAAGGAACTTCACTCTCAATCAATATTGACTATTGTTGATCCTTATGCTCATAGCAATAATAAATATAAAGGAATATATATCATATTTACTTGTTTTTCACTTTGTCTTTTTTTTATTTTTACATTTCTTCTGTATTTCCAGGAGTCTTCAGGAGGGGAAAAAGGAGTTTTCTTAGGTAAGCGCAACCTTCTGCCTGCATGTTTGAGCTAAGGGTAGATGGATTCCAGGAAGTAAATGCTACATGAATCATCTGCAATTACTCAAAATGGCCACAGCCAAAAGCTGGGGGTGGGAGGGGGGTTTCAAAGAGATTTCTCAGCAAAATAAAGCTTGGAGACATGGATGAATGGGTAAGTTTGCTTTGAATATTAAAGATGAATTAAGTTTTGGTTTGTGGTGCTCAGATGCAGTGTTGTTCCGCTTTGATAAATCTCTGTCTCTCCATAAACTTATCTAACTGGGTGTAGCTGCCCTCAAAAATGTGATAACATTTCAGTGTAATAGTTTAATGCACACGGACTAACGCAGAGGCGGACTGACCATTTGGAAACTCGGGCACTGCCCAGTTTCAGGTCAGTAGGGGGCCCCATGAGATGCCCCTGGTACCTTTTTCATAGGCTTTTTTGCGTTTGGGCAAGGACACAGGGGCCCCATGATCCCCTATTGCCCGGGGGCCCCATGAGTTGTCAGTCCGCCCCTGGACTAACGGTATAGGGGCAATATATTGGTTGACCCTCAATAACACAACAAATATTCGTTGTCTTTTACCAGAGAGGTAGAACACGTCCCAGTTAAAAAAATGTGCACTAAGGAGTCCGGAGTAAGGCATCCCCTAAAGCAGGAATTGGATATTCATATTTAAATTTAATGTATTTTAGTGGGAGTGAGATACCAATGGGTTAGGAGTTTAATCACTGTTTCCCTAACAATAAAGGATTTGGTACATTTATGTAAATTTGTCAACATGGAGTAAAAGTTTTGGGGGAGAGCTGTAAATCACAGTCCACCTCCCTTTTTAACATCTGAGATAAGAGTGATGGATAAATGACTAGAGTATAGAAATCAAATCGGTGCCCCTAGGTATGTTTTTGCACAGCAATTTATAGGTGGTTGGAGGGGAGACAAAAAAATAGAAAAAAATCAATATTTGGAGATAGTGGAAAAAAAATAATTGGAAGGGTATTTTTAATTTGTTGGAGGTAAGGAAAAGGAGATAAAATCATGTGCAATGAAAATAAAACAAACTGGATTTTTGCCGGCAAATGATATTTAAGGGCAGCACAGCTTCACTTCATTAACTATACCTAGTAAAAGTTGTCTTGCAAAGTGAATATTAATTTTTCCACTACTTTAGCAAATCAACTACACACTAACAGTAAGTTATTCATGATATTGCAACTGGGGACAGGTAAGTAGCAGATAATTACATGGGTTCCTACAATATCTTTTAAGGGGTACATTTGACTCCAAACAACCTTGTGCTAGTCAGCAGTAAACTGGTGATTTGAGAAAGGGCATCATTTATTCAGAGATCCTAATAGATGCACTCCTTATGGCCTAAAGAAAGAAAAACTAACTAAACCATTATACACTGCTCAAAATAATTCAAGGAGCACCTATTAATCAGAGTATAGCATTAAGTCCATTAAACTCCTGGGATATTGATCTTATCAATTAAGTAGCAGAGGGGGTTGTTAATCAGTTTAAGCTGATTTGGTGCTAATAAAATTAACAACAGGTGCACTAGATGGACAACAATGAGATGACCCCCAAAATATGAATGGTTTTACAGATGGAGGCCACTGACATTTTTTTCCCTACTCATCTTTTCTGACTGTTTTTCACTAGTTTTGGATTTGTCTAGGGTCAGTGTCACTATTGGTAGCATGAGGAGATACCTGCACCCTACAGAGGTTGCATAGGCAGTTCAACTCCTCCAGGATGGCACATCAGTATGTGCCATTGACAGAAGCTTTGCTGTATCTCCCAGCACAGTTGCAAGAGCATGGAAGAAATTCCAGGAGACAGGTAGTTTCTCTAGGAAAGCTGGACAGGGCCGTAGAATGTCCTTAACCCATCAGCAGGACTGGTATTTGCTCCTTTGTGCAAGGAGAAAACAGGATGAGCACTGCCAGAACCCCACAAAATGACTAACAGCAGGCCACTGGTGTGAATGTCTCTGACCAAACAATCAGAAACAGCCTTCATGAGGGTGGCCTGAGGGTCCTCTAGTGGGCCCTGTGCTCACTGCCCAGCACCATAGAACTCGATTTGACATTTTGATTGACTGTAAAATCATTCATCATGACCGTTTTGGGTGGGTCAGTGATGGTCTGGGGATGCATATCCATGGAGGGATGCACAGACCTCTACAGGCTAGACAATGGCACCCTGACTGGCATTAGGTATCAGGATGAAATCCTTGGACCCATTGTCAGACCCTACACTGGTGCAGTGGGTCCTGGGTTCCTTCTTGGTGCACAACAATGCCCAGCCTCATGTGGCGAGCATATGCAGGCAGGTCCTGAAGGATGAAGGAATTGATACCATTGAATGGCCCCCACACTCACCTGACCTAAATCCAATAGAACACCTCTGGGATATCATGTTTTGGTCCATCCGACTGAGGTTGCACCTCAGACTGTCCAGGAGCTCAGTGATGCCCTGGTCCAGATCTGGGAGGGAATACCGAAGGACAACATCCGTCGTCTCATTAGGAGCATGCCCCGATGTTGTCAGGCATGCATACAAGTACATAGGGGCCATACAAATTGCTGAGTACCATTTTGAGTTGCTGCAATGAAATTTCAGCAAAATGGACTAGCCTGCTGCATAATTTTTTCACTTTGATTTTTAGGGTGTTTGAATTCAGTCCTCTGTAGGTTAATAATTTTCATTTCCATCAAATGATAGGGCATCCTTACGTTCCTAACACATTACCCAGTTCATATCCATATAGATATCCAGCATGATATTTTTCCCCATTGAGATCTGATGTGTTTTCAAAGTGTTCCTTTAAATTTTTTGAGCAGTGTACTTTAAGTATGGTTGTTCAGAACATGGGCAGCAGATATTTCAGATTGTTGAAAATAACACTAAATATGAGACCTATGCACAAGTAACTGTCATGAAGCACAAAGTAATTCAACGTTCTGTCTAATCAGTGTTCTAAATATCAAATTGGCTCATTTTAAGGCAGCTAATATGTGTCTGGTTGAATAACTGTCTGATGTAGTGTTTATGTTTTAAGATTATAAATGCATTTAGGTTAAGAAGTTTTTATAGAAAGAAGTGTAGTTAAAAGTGAACCTGTACCCAGATCATACAGATTAAAGTGTTTACATATTCAGAACAAACAGTAAAATAACTTTAAAACAAATCCTCATTCATTTCTGTATCTATAAGAATTGTGGTGAAATGTTTAAATTTGAGAATACAGGCAGTGAAATACTCATTTTTTATTGTTTCCAGCTTGCCAACCCTCTAATGTAAACAGACAGTAGGTGTTCCAAAATTGCTAGAAACTGGTTGAAACTGACTTTTGTTGCAATCTTTGCTGATGTTTACAAATTAATAACTTTCCACTTAAAACAGCCACATAGGTCAGGGTGGTTTGTTTCAAAGCTTTTAACTGTTTGTTAAGAATATATACATATGGTAATGCCAGTAGTCTTTGCATGGGTGTATTTCAAATTGGCAGAGTATATGAAGCTAAAGATCAGGGAATTGCAAGGATGTAAATCTGAAACACAGAATAATCTTCCACGAGGATAAATTATATATACATAAACATGCCCTCCACTCCTCACAGGACCTCCTGCTCTCTAGCTCCCTGGTCTCCTCCTCCCACGCCCGATGCAGGACTTCTCTAGGACTTCCCCCATCCTCTGGAACTCCCTACCCCAATCCATCAGACTGTCACCTACCCTCCTCACCTTCAGGCGCACCCTGAAAACCCTCCTCTTCAAGGAAGCCTACCCCAACCTCGTCTAACACCTGACCTCACCTAACAACTAACCTCCTCCACTCCTCCCAACACTCCATCCCCCACAGCCATTTCCTCCTGTACCACCTTCCCCTCCCTCCTAGATTGTAAGCTCGAAAGAGCAGGGCCCTCGAACCCCTTGTGTATTGCATTGTTACTGTCTTTTCTCATGTTCTGTCCCCCTTGCTACTCTACAGCCCTGAGCATACCCTTTGGCACTATATAAATACTGTATAATAATAATAATAATAATAATAATAATAATACCTCTAACAGACATGCCACCAGTGGGCAGGTAATAGCAGAAATATGTTTTCCAGAACAAGAGAACAGCTAACCTGGTATTTGTTCTGGTATGAACTATTAATTTACAGTAGTGGATCTCTAGATGCCAGCTCAGAGGATGTCAACTTAGACTTCCAGCAGGTACTCAAACTTAAGAAAAAACTCATGTATTTGCAACCGCAAGAGCAGCTTTGCCCTTTGTTTAGGACACATCCTTGACTTCAATGAAACTATTTAGTCAGCAATGACTTTGACTCTCTTGAATAAACGAAAGCACTTCTCTTTTTCCATGGCACCAACAATATAACCTTGTGTGCCAATATTGCTCAATATGTTGGCATGACCTGGGTTCAACTAGCTTTCATCAGTAGGCAATGCGTTAACACTTACGTTCTTATTCAATACAGACGTTCAAAGAGCAATGGTGATCCTAAACGATAGAATTACCAACTTTGACAAAGCTTGGAAACCCTGGTCCGACTGGTTCAGAACTGTAACCTAAGATATTATGTTTAACCCTTTTTTTGGATACTCTAAAATTATTATTTCGTGGAACTAGTAGGACTGTTAGGAATTATTAAATATTTCCTTTTTTCTCTTTGTTAAACTTTAACGCAGCACCTATACTGTGATATTGTGTAGCTTTTCACTGTCCTATTTTTGTTTTTTTGTTGTAACTATATTTTTAAAACCAAATAAAAATATATTATGAAAAAAAAAGCAATGGTGATGTACAAATTGCAGTAACTCATACCAAAATTGGTCATGATGAATTGCATCATACCATTCATCAGTGTATTAGGCATGATATGGAAATGGGTGTGGCCCCAGTTAGAGGCTTCCTTAGTATTTGCTTAGAATTTACTTATGGTACTGTCTACCCTTTGTTTTCATGAAAGACCTTGGTTTTCATCCCATCAGAAGTGACTGACAGCTTCTCTATGTTTTCAAACTAGACAATCAAAGTGGTTGTAAACCTAAAAAAACACAAATCAATCTAATCCTACAGTTGAATAGATTTTACCTTTACTAAGCATTTGAGCTTCGTTTGGTATCTTGAAGCAATCCCCTTCTCCAGAATTCCCCCCTGCTCTTCTGAACAGAATAAATCCGACACAAGCAGAAAAATGGTGTTGCCACATCTCTTGTGAGTGACAGGCTGTGCTGAAGACAAGACCAGTATTTATTTATTTCAGGTAGTTATATAGTGCTGTCAATTTACACCGCGCTTTACATATATATTGTACATTCACATCAGTCCCTAACCCTCAATGGGTGTACAATCTAAGGTCCCTAACTCATATTCATACATACACATACTAGGGACAATATATAGAGAGAAGCCAATTAACCTACCAGCATGTCTTTGGAATGTGGGAGGAAACCAGAGTACCCGGAGGAAACCCACGCAGGCACAGGGAGAACATGCAAACTCCAGGCAGGTGGTGCTGTGGTTGGGATTTGAACCAATGACCCTAGTACTGCCAGGTGGAAGTGCTAACAATTTAGCCACTGTGCTGCTCAGTATGAGCCTCTATGTAATACACTGCAAAGGGGTGGGGGAGCGGGTATCCTCTCCCTGCTGGTCTCTGCCTTCACAAGATCCAGAACTCAGCACCAGTTATTGTTCTTTAGCCTTGAGCCTGGAGGGTGTGTATAACTGAGGGATTGTGTGACATCACATCTCCGCCTACTATTCTCTGGTCCTAAGCCACGCTCACAGACCAGCAGTTTTTGGAGGGCTGAGACTAGCTAAAGGAGCATTTTTCTGAGGTACACTCACAGCTGTATGTATGTTTAAATGAAAACATATTCATTTATGGCAAAAAGTAAATTTTTCTATATTTGCGGTTACAACCACTTTAACCTCCTGGCGTAATCAGCCTATGCCTATGTTATCTTTTTTTTTAGCAGAAGCAAAATAGGAAAACTGCTGAAAGTGAATCATTTCCTGGATTTCATAAAGACTGGAGCAGGCAAATTTTGCAAAAGTGTCTCTCATGCATTCTAAAAGTAGCGAAGAGTATGTCAAATTCATGTACCTGTCTAGAACTTGTACTTGAATTTGGCTCATGCTGTGCCAATTTTAGAATGCGCTGGAGACACTTTAGCAAAATCTGTCAAAGCAACTTTTTCTCTCTGTACACCAAAAGAGAGTTGTACTTAATTAGCTCCACTTTTGAATTTGGTGCATTCATTGTGACACAATGTACAAATGATGGATTCAATGCAACACATTGTAAAAGTGGTGCATTTTAGAACTACCTGAATTTGGTGCACTAATCACTTTTAGAACCAGAAGTGTTGCAAATGCTTCCTGGAACTGGTGCAATACAGTGTAATTAATGCCAGAAAAGTAGCACAGTAGCTTTATTGAATTCCACCTAGTGTCTATCCGAGCCCAAGGATACAAAAATACTGCTAGAGTAAGGGAGCAAGTATCATTACAATATGTATCATTAGACCCCGATAGTGGGTACAACATTCATCAGATTGTGAAAAACATCTATCACCAGAGCCCATGGTCTTAGCAAAATGTACAAGGTATATCAGATATTAGGCTCTAAGTATCAGTAGACCTCCAGGCAGAAGCACAATATTACCAAGGTATGAGTTACACCATCAAACTCCATGGTAATGGCCATCATAAATTGAGCAAACAGCGGTTTACAGACTCATTTAGCAGTTATTAACCATCAGGATGGGAAAGCCTGCATTTTGGCTGCACGTTAATGAGGCTAAAAGGTTTACATATTAACCAGCTGATTAAAAATACACTCTGACAGGTTTCTATGGGTTATTGCACTTCAACAGAATTTTAACTTTAATACAGTTGGTCATGGCATTGTAGATTATATACAAGCAGCATACATATAAACAATGGGGTGACAATGCCCCCTGGTTCTTCAACCCGCAACGTAAAGTTACATATTACACATTCTAAACCATCAATTAATAATGCTGCATATTATTTCTAGACATTCTGAAAATTATTTGTATTTATTTTCTTTTAAATGTTTATTTACAAAATATGATGGGAAGAGTAAGTGTATCCAGAATAACACCAGACCCCCTGTATTGCAATGCACCATAGCAGCTGAAGGGTGTTCTATGGCTGTAGTCAGGGCTCGGACAAGGGATGTAAAAGGGCCAAATGTGGTGTTGATACATGGAGGAGTTGTAATGGGAGCTTTGGCCACTCCATTCTATTGTGCCTCAGTGACAGAAGTAACTGCAGTGTCACTTCTGTCAGAAGGAGCACATGCCTCGATAGCTGCATGAGTGAGGATTATGCTCTGCCCTCCCTCCAATAGCAGCCTGCTGCAGGCGGAAGCGAGCAGGCGCCAATTTAGAACACATCTCAGTCTCAGCCTGTCATTGCTGGGGAGTGAAGACAAACTGCCCCTTATTCCTGTCTCCCCTTGTCATGTAATATATTACACGACTGCAGCTCCATTTTTGTTCTTAGCAAAACCACCGATGCAGCAGATTTATTTTGCTTCCAGTGACACCACCGATGCTGGGAAATTTTTCCTTCCAGTGAAAACACCGATACTGAGACCATTTTTACTTTCAGTGACACCACCAATGCAGGGACATTTTTACCTTCGCCACCATTAGCTCCATATTTGCATGCAAGTTTGGAGCTCTTCAGTTTGCTGTGGTGTATCACAACTATTGCAAACTTTTCAGCACATGCCCAAACATTACATACATTACATACATTTTGCTGCACATACCACTCTTATCCCTATCCCCTCTTCAGGTAGCGGAGTTTGCCATCGTTACCCTGGGCAATGGATGAGCTTGCAATGCATAGTACAGGACAGACTTAAACATAATTGGTGGTCTGATCATGATAAAAACAAGGTATTAACATCTGAGAAGGATTGAGTAGAGAGAAATCTACAAAATTGTATACTCAAAATGCCACCTTGGACTGATATATATTTTACATTATGGTGTATATCATCATTACCTTTTATATAAATGGTGACTGCAACCATTAAAATGAAATCTTCATGAACAATTTTGCTCATAGTAGTTTTATTTTTACTGATAATTTACAAATTTAGGTACCTTAATTAAGAAGCTTGAAAGAACATCATTTAATATGTTTCGGTAACTGACTAATTTATTATGCAATCTGATCTTTTATGAATAGCTTTGAATTTAAAGTATTTTTTTTATTGCCCGAAAGCTTGCTCATTTTTTCAAATTACAATAGAAAGAAATAATCATTAACATAAATATATAGCTCAAACCCTTTTTATAGTTTTGTATATGTGTGGAGGGATTACAACCTTTGTTGAGTAAGATTCCATCCCTCTATTTGTTTCGGTGATGCATTGTCACCATAAAAATAACTGATGTCAAATGTAAAGTTTACATTTGTCACTGCAACAGGAGTCAAAAGGAAAAGCCTGTTCCAGGGACAACTGTCAAAGAGGGACAATACTCTCACTTTGAAGAAATTTCCTTTCACTTACCTGTTACGTGTCTGGAACACAAAGGGGGAGATTTACAGAGTCTGGTGCAGCTGAACATGGTAGTCAATGAGCTTCTAACTTCAGCTTGTTCAGTTAAGCATTGACAATAAAATCTGAACCCTGTGCCCCTGATGACATCACCTATGACAAAACTTGTTGGGTGGAGCCGGAACAAACGCCACTGCGCATGCGCAAACCAGACGCGGTCATCTTGGTTTCTGAAAAATGAACTGCACTTGCGTTGTGCAGTGCCTGTTCACTACCTATCCATTGTAAGTGCATATACTGTACCTTATTAGAACTATATACTCTACTGGCTTACACTATGGAGAGCATTTCTCTTTTCCTTTATGATACCATTCTCAAATTGAGTCCAATTGCACATTGATCTGGGTTGTTTGGCAAGGTGCTTGAGAGGAGCTGGACATCCCATGGAGTGTATAGAGCATTGTTTGACCACTCTTTATTGGGAGTCATTCAACTCCGGTAAGCCCCCCTCTTTTATACACTGTGGTGTGTGGATTTACTGCAGGGAAGCTCAGAGGCTGTTTGAATTCACATCAGTCCTCCTCTTGACATATAAAGATGATTGCTCAATTTACCTTCTGGCTATTCATTGGGACTTTTGGTTCATCACTTTTATGCACTTATATATTTATGCAATTTATTGATACAAGTTTTTCCTCTGTCACCTTTGGATGACTGCGTTATACATAAACCTACCAGCCACTTTATTAGGTACACCTGTTCAATTGCTTGGTAACACAAATTGCTAATCAGTAAGTCACATGGCAGCAACTCAATGCATTTAGGCATGTAGACGTGGTGAAGACGACTTGCTGAAATTCAAACCGAGTATCAGAATGGAGAAGAAAGGGGAATTAAGTGACTTTGAATGTGGCATGGTTGTTGGTGCCAGACACGCTGGTCTGAGTATTTAAAAAACTGCTGATCTACTGGGATTTTCACACACAGCCATCTCTAAGATTTTTACAGAGAATGGTTCGAAAAAGAGAAAATATCCAGTGAGTGGCAGTTGTGTGGACAAAAATGTCTTGTTGATGTCAGAGGAGAATGGGCAGACTGGTTCAAGATGGTAGAAAGGCAACAGTAACTTATGTCAATATGAACCAAAATCTCTGAGGAACATTTCCAGCACCTTGCTGAATCTATGCCACAAAAAATTAAGGCAGTTCTGAAGGCAAAAGGGTATCCAACCCGATACTTGCAAGATGTACCTAATAAAGTTGCCGGTGAGTGTATGTTAAAGTGGAGCTCCATCCAAAAGGGGAAGTTCTGCTTTAAGGCTTTGTCCCCCGCTCCCCATTAAGGATTGGCACCTTTGGGGAGCAGGGGGGGGAGCAAGTATCTGAATTCAACAGGTAACCGCTCCCACTTCTGGTGCAACTGGGTAAGACCCTCTCTATCCCCGTAGTATTCTGGGGCATGTGACAGGTCCCAGAAGACTACGGGACCATTCACAAAGTGCAGCGCTTCTCGCACATGTGCAGTAGATACCTAGCTGTGAAGCCGCAAGCTGTCACAGCCTGGTGCCCACAGTAAAGCACTGGGGAAAGAAGACGGCCAGTGAAACCAGCTGTGGTGAGGACACCACTGGACAGAGGGACAGGTAAGTGTCTGTATTCTAAAAGTCAGCTGCTACAGTTTTAGCAGCTGACTTTTAATTTTTTTTTTTATTCAACTGGAACTCCACTTTAATGATTTGAATGTAGCACTACTGTGGTTTTCATAGCACTGCACTGTTGTTTGTTATAATAAAACCTGGAAGCTGATTGGTTTCTGTGCAGAGCTGCACCAGATTTTGCACTCTACAGTTTTAGTAAATCAACCCCAAAATGTAGGGAAATCTCCCCAGAGGGACACAAACAGCAACAAAAACATGAAAAAAGCAGATGTTTTAAACATTCTCTGCCCTATCCAAAAAAAACAAATTGATTTGGGATGTAGATATATTAATTTGATTGTTAACAGTGACTGTTTTTTGCAGTGTGTTTAAAGTAGATCTAAATTCACTACATTCTCACAAAATGTTACCATGGTAATATAATTTTAAAAGTAGTTTTAAATCTTTTTAATACATCCTCTTTTAATAAAATAATACCTTTGGAACTTGATAACTGCAGCAGAGCTTCTGTCTTTGTTGCTGCTGTATTATCCTTCTGTAGTGTGGACAGAGTTAAACTGAATATTCATTAATGCAGAAGTGCAGCAGCCATTTTAAGGAGACTACTTTACAATGCTCATCTATGTCTGGGTCTAGGTCAATCCTGGAAGGATGGTGATTGGATACTGCAACAAAGCAAGAAGAGGAGAGTCTGTAAGCTGGTAGGAGGAAGAGCGAGGACATTTTTAAAGGAGATAGGGAGAGAAAATGAGACTGGATTGCTGGCTGAACAGAGAGACTGGACTACTGACTGAACAGAAACCTGCCATAGCCGATCACAGTTGGGTGATATCTCAATGAGACTGCTCATTGCAATCAGAGTCAGGAACTTTCTCCCTGGGAAGGTATAAAGTGTGATTTGGATACCTAGTAAGATAAGACTGTACTAGATAGCACCCCCACCATTTGTAAGGAAGGAAAATCAGAACTGTCTAAGCAGGATTGAAAGCGAGATATCAGAGCAACTCCTATCCTATCTGAAGACTTGAACTGAATAAGAGAAGAGGGCACCCTGGGTCTGGTAACAGATTAACATCTGGTAATCCTGCATTACTCTCTACCTGTTGGAGAAGTCACAAATCCACAGGGAAGATTTGATTGGGGGACAATCCCACCATATCATTCTAGTCAAAAATCTCTAAAGTTTATTGTGAAATCATGGCAACGCATGTTCCCTTCTACCCTTAGATGGTGCTTCTCTCTCTGATCCCAGGATCCATCAATTCATCCAAAAGAGATGTCCTCAGACACTTCTTAGGTGCAGCTACAATGGTCAAACCCTGTCACTGGAAAACCACAAAAATTCCTACCCTAGCAGAATGGGGAGTGGATTTGGATTATATTGGTGATTTTTTATTATCTGTTGTCCCAAGAAAATTATAGAGAGGAGCAGTACAGGAAAACCTGATCCTCTTGATTTATGTTCCAATTTTCATCCTCTTTTAAAACCAAGATATCAGATTTTACCATACTGACTCACTATAGCCCCACCCTCTTGTTGTCATTCCCATTCCCTTCAACTTTTATTTCTCCTCTGTTACCACATCATCTTTATTCCCCCTTATATCTAGGCACTTCACCTCCTCTCCATGATGAGCTTCACTCACCAAGTGTAAATTCTCTGTTACTGTTCAGCTCTGTTCTTAACAATTCCTTGGAACTACCCTCACAAAACACACTCCTCAACCTGAAAAACAGGTATGACATTGGACACAGTTTGAATGGACAGACCATGACATCTATAACATGTTTTTGTTGCTTTTGCATTGTTATGGCTCTTTATCACAAAATACTGAATGTACCGTTGTACACTAATCTCTTACTGTGCCTATTTACTACACTTTGTATACTCTTTGTACATGCATCTTGTATATTCTAATAAAATCAGATTTAACTAAAAAATTATCCTTGAATAATCTGCACATACATCCTTGGGACCATGAATCTGGAACACCCAGCATTTGTTTTAGACCCATGGCTTCACCAACCCAAACTCATCCCTAATGCTGTGATGCAGAAATGATAGCAAAAAAAGAAAAAAATAGAATTAATGTCTACTTTAATGCAGTAGTTGTATCAGAATCACACACGGAGACTTTTTTTTAGAAGTCTTGCTTAAATTTTAAATTTACTTTTAAAAAATCTAAATTATTTGCTTGTTTTTGCAAATATGGCTCGATTATGTAATGAAGGGGGGTAGATAAGGGGGGAGTCAGGGGGGTCTGAACCCCCCCCCAGAGGAGAGTTGCCAACCATCCCTGGCTGCAGGCCGCAGCCTTTGAAGTTTGGGCTGGGCAGTGAGAAGAACACAGCGGTGGGAACACAGCGGCGGTGGGAAGGAGGGGGGAAGATGTATGGTTTTCAATGAAGCAGCTGGAAGTTGCTTCTCTGAGGACCCATACAGGAGATCAATGCTTGTCACCACAACCACCGCTGTCCCTCCCACACACCCCTAGCCCCGGCATTGCTCGCCACCTCCACCTCTGCACAGAATGGTTTTCTTTCGGCCCCCCTCCCTCCCACTGGCGCAGCCCAGCCCCTCCCTCTATCCTCCACACCAATAGGAATAGAGGGGAGAGAGGCTGGATCTGCTCTGCCTCCCCCTTGTGCCCACCTACACTCCAGTCTGTGCAGCTTCAGAGGAGGTGTGGGCAGGAAACTGAACACAGCAGCCGACAGTCACAGCTCTGCAGGAGTCATGGTGAGTTTGACCTAACCTTCCTTCCTTCCACCCCCCTCCCTTCCATCCATCCATCCACCCCCCTCCATCCTTCCACCCCCCTCCCTTCCTTCCTTCCATCCTTCCACCCTCCCTTCCTTCCACCCCTCCTTCCTTTTATCTTCCCACCCCCTCCCTCCCTTCTTTCCTTTCACCCACCCCTTCCTTCCTTGCTTCCTTCCAGCCAACATTTCCTTCTTTCCACCCACCCCTCCCTTCCTTCCACCCATCCCTTCCTTCCACCCACCCCTCACTTCCTTTTACCCACCCCTCACTTCCTTCCTTCCTTCCACCCATCCACCCACATACCCCCCCCCTTCCTTCCTTCCACCCATCCACCCTTCTTTCCTTCCACCCAGCCCTCCTTTCCTTCCTTCCTTCCTTCTACCCACCCCTTTCTTCCTTCCACTCACCCCTTCCTTCCTTCCACCCACCCCTTCCTTCCTTCATTCCTTCCTTCCACCCCCTTCCTCCCTTCCACCCCTCCCTTCATTCATTCCTTCAAGTAGGAGAAATTTGGGGGGGTAAAAATGCAGCTCAGCTGTGAGCTTACCCCTCCCCCCAGAAGAAAACATTATCTACTGCCCTGATATCATGGTCATAATAACAACCTCAGTGAACATCTGGCTTTCGCCATTTGTTTTCCTGTTGCCTTGTCTGGGCAAAGATAACACACTGGTCATCCCTCATATAAAGGACAGTGCTGTAGTCCTACACAAAGTATTGTGCATTCAGATGTTTGCCATAAGTTCATTTTTAAAGGAAACCTGTGTTGTAAAAAATATATATGCTGCCATTTCTCCTCTGAAAATGTTGGTTTTCTGTTTGTTTGTTTGTTTGTTTGTTTGTTTGGCTGTCTTTTCCTGGTCCCCATGATTTCTGAGTTACTGACCCACAAAAGGGTGTAGATTAAAAGTACTAATTTCACTTGCTGAATGTTCTGTGGCAATGACTCAAACTATTGAGGATATTCCGAAATTGTAAGCTCGAAAGAGCAGGGCCCTCAAACCCCTTGTGTATTGTATTGTTACTGTACTGTCTCATGTACTGTCCCCCACTTTAATGTACAGCGCTGAGCAAACCTTTTGGAGCTATATAAACACTGTATAATAATAATAATAATAATAATATTCAGGCAACTAGCATTTCTAGTAGAAGGTCTACAATGGCACCCTAAAATAATATATTATTTTAAGAGACCTTATCACAATAGCTAGTGCATCTTTCTAGCAGCAATTTGTAGTATTTGAGAATACAAATCTCTCTGCTTATTTTCTGTGGCACTTTATAGCAAACTACAAATTTGCTGCTGTAGCTGGCTACAAAGCTTGCCTAGGCAGTTGATGTATCATGATCATCAAAAGCTGCATTGGATTACATGAGTAACTACTGAAGCTAGCAAAAAGTCAATCAATCATCTACTAAGTTAAAAAATAGAACCTTCATCAACACATACTATTCATTGATTACAATTGCAGTACCTGATAAAAAAAAAGTGTAAAAACAAAGTTTTGATAAAGTATATATTTTGTTTTAGGGGTTGGGGTGCTCCTCTCAGGGAAAGTGGCAGAAGAGAAGGGTGAGGTTAGTGAGCTGACAAGTTGGGCTCTAAGGTACCTAAAAATTAAAGTGTTGTAAAGACAAACTTCTTTTTTTTTTTTTGGAATAGAGTGGAAATGTGTTACAACCTCTTTTTTGGTATTGCTATGTGTCCCCTCTGGGGAGTTTGTTCTCTGTAAAAAAAGAGAACAATGAACCCTTGGAGCCTATTCACACTTTAGTGTTCCATCATGATGTTAATGTGTGTTATGGCATATGATATATTTGCAGTAAGACAGTCGATTTATTATGAACAGACTAACAATGCACCACAGCAGTTGAAAAAATGTACATGAACACAGCTCACAACAACACACAGTATATGTATTGTGCTGCTTTGCAGTGCATTGGGGTGCCATTTAAAATGTAAGACCCCAAAAACACTGCACATAGAAGTGCTTTGCTATGCAAGGGGTAGCGTACATTAATGAATGCATTTTAGTGTGTGCTGCCACAATGCACAAGTGTAAACTGGCCCTTAATCTTTATCTAAATTATAATTCCTGATGTAAACCTCAGATAAAACTCTATTATGGCAATAAATAATGTATTATATTAGCAATAAATATTAATACATTGATACTAATGAAGAATAAATTCACATAAAATAGTCATGTAGCATACATGTTTCTTTATACTATGGCGAGCTGTCAGGACTAAAAGATCTACACCAAACTGAGATGCTCTGGGGGTTGAAATATGCAGTATAAGCCAAAAAAAAGAGCCCTGTTTACTCTTTACAGACTTTTACCTCTTGGATTTCTATGCTTTTTGTTCACTGTTGTATCAATCACTTCTGTTTCCTCTAAATGCATACAGGTTGATTTGCTAAAACTGGAAAGTGCAAAATCTGGTGTAGCTCTACATGGTAGCAAATCAGCTTCTAACTTCAGCACATCCAAGTAAGCTTTGACAAAAAAACTGAAAGCTGATTGGTTTCTATGTAGACCTGCAGCAGATTTTGCACTCTCCAGCTTTAGTAAATCAACCCCATAGTGTCTTTCAAATTTCCATCCAAAGTCTTCATCTTATTGTATATACAATGTATATTGTATATAGTATTGTAACTGTATTGTTGCTTGTTGCTTGTTTCATCATCAAAGCTGCTTTCAAAATAATGAATAAAAATCAAACCTATAATTATCGTATTAATACTCCCACATACTCACAGTCCCAAAACTACAGCCTGTGTATTTTAAAATCTATTTAAAATCTTTAACATTTTTTAAAGCTCAATAGGAGACTATTTTGGAAAGATTCAGGCTGTAAGTAAAATTTCCCAAATGGTTTGGTACACATAATGGAACGCACATATGCAAATTCACACGCATACGCGCAAAACAAACGCCTGAAATTACGTTTAAAAAAAGCAGATGCTGAAACATAACTACCGTGTGCAAGAGGCCTTAGGAACATTTTTCAGCTCCCAGAGTTTGCATCATTTGCGAACAGATGTACTTAGGGCCTACACCATACTTTCCTCATTAATATATCACAAAAAATATTTTTAAATACAAGTGTAAGTACCTGAAATTAATCTGATGTCATTCTCTTGTAGTCCCTGTATAAGAGGGTGGAAATGTGAACGGAAGCTGGAAGACAGTTCCAGGAAGCTGGCAGAAGAGACACCTTGTAAGAAGAAACAGACTCTTTTTCTCCTTGACAAGTACCAATACTTAATGCTGCTCATACTCTCTCCCTAACCAGTGAAATGAACTAACCTAATCCCACACTGCGGGTGCACTGAATGATGTAGTATCTCCTATTTAAGGACTTCTGTGTCAAGATAGGTGCTGACATTTCACGGGATTTTCTGTCTTCTTCAAGATGGCCACCTTGAGCCTATAGTAGGGGACAAATTAGTTCTCAATGATCTACAAGTCTGAAGAAACTGCACAATGCCACCGTCAGATCGGCAGATGTATTTCAGCCTACTACCTGACTACAGGTTGGATCTGAAAGGAAGGTTATAAATGTCTTATTGGTTTTTTAAGGGCTGAAACACACCTTTGCAGTAGGATGCATCAGTGCAACATGTTACGCACATTAGATGTGCTGTGTCAGAAAAAAATGCTGTATGTCCATTGTTTGGCCCATTCCTGTGTGCTGGTAGGCCATTCAGAATTAATAGGCTGTCTTAAAACCACACACGATAATGCGTTACAATCCAGCCTTAGTTGATCTCCAGCAGAAAACTCCCATTACCAGTAGGAACGTGCAACTAAAGACTGCTGATGTGACAGCAGTCTACCATGCAAGGCTGGGATAGTGTGAAAGGTCTCTGTTCAAGGCTGTAAAAACACTTGTTTATGTATATAAACGTATTGTAAACCAAGAGGAAAGGTTTAAATATGTTATACTATGATGTACATATGATATATACTCACTAGCCTCTTTATTAGGTACACCTTGCTAGTACCAGGTTGGACTCCCTTTTGCTTGCCTTAATTCTTCGTGGCATAGATTCAACAAGGTGCTGGAAACATTCCTCAGAAATATTTTGGTCCTTATTGACATGAGTAACAGTTGCCTTTCTATCATCTCGAACCAGTCTGCCCGTTTTTCTCTGACCTCTGACATCAACATGGCATTTTTGTCCACACAACTGCCGTTCACTGGATATTTTCTCTTTTTTGGACCATTCTCTGTAAACCCTAGAGATGGTTGTGCATGAAAATTCCAGTAGATCAGCAGTTTTTGAAATACTCAGACCAGCCTGTCTGGCACCTACAACCATGCCACATTCAAAGTCAATTAAATCCCCTTTCTTCCGCATTCTAATGCTTGGTATGAACTTCAACAAGTCATCTTCACCACGTCTAGATGCCTAAATGCATTGAGTTGCTGCCATGTGATTGGCTGATTAGCAACTTGTGTTACCAAACAATTGAACAGGTGTACCTAATAAAGTGGCTGGTGAGTGTATGCATAATATATGTATGATATAGATGTGTTTTACTTTACTTTGGAAGGTGTAATGCATGGCATACCAACTGGGACTAAAAATAGGCAGCTGAACAGCAATTCTACAGAAAAATTCACCTTGCAGTGGGGGGCTCCCCTGCACTGCAAGGAGTAAGGAGTGTTCCTTTATTCTAGGGGTATAGTAATAAGATCTTATTCTTCAATAACGCAGGCTTAGTCCCGAAACCACGTCTCCTCTATCGATCTCCAGAAGCTACTCCTCTTAGCCACTCAACCAGTCACAGCTCTCTGCTGTCATCATGTACAGTTTTTTCTGAGGAGTCTTGCAAAGGTTGCAGTGTTGGGGTGAAGTTAAGGTAGGAGGAATATGCTGTCAAAGAGGTGACATATGCTGGGTTAGGTTGAGTGCTAGTTCACGACCTATAGCTTCATGCAAATGGACAGGCAACATAAAGCCTACAGGTACATTACTGCCCATAAATTCCCCCCAGCAAATTCACTGCAAACCCATCAGTTGTGCTTCTTATGTAATATTTTCCAGAACAGGAGAGCTGAGATTAGAATTAGGCTACATAAGTAATTCATGTAACCAAGTTTATCTTGGGATAATACATCTGTTTTAAGAACAACTGTTTACATTGCTGTTGAAGCCCTTTTAATAAAGTCGTTCAGTACTGCTAATCCAAATATTTTCTGTGTTAAAACACAAATAGTGAGAATACAAAATATTTTATGTGGGCATATATTTTAAAACTGTTATTGCAGTCTTTTCCTTTTAACTAATTTTTCATGAGACTTGTAAAATGTAAATGCTTGCTTTCCCAAGGTTAGTCTTTCGCAAACTTTTTGCCTGACAGGAAGCCTTGAACTAAATTTCAGGTCTTAGGGAGCACCTGCTCAAATTATTTCATCAGGAGTCAGTGGGAAAAAAAATTGTCGGTCATTGGGAAGAGTGGAAGAGTACCACCCTTACATTGAGGGTCAGAATGCCACCCTTACAAACAGCTAAAAAGATCATTGGTGTCATTCTGCTAACTCTGCTTAGTGGCATTGGACCTGAAACCATACAGGCACCATCAGATGGGAGATCAGCCATAGCTCAAGGAACCCTAGAAAATTCTGTAGGAACCTTGGTTGAGATTGGCTGGGATTGGTTAAGAGAGCAAACACATCCTGCAACTTTCCTAGCAACTGCTGGGTTAAGATATCAACCATGAGGTACTGAATTGTTTGCAGTGAGTCAACTAACTCTAAGAAGTTGGAGCACAGACTGTTCACTTTGCAAAATGAATGTTCACTCAGTAAATGAGCGGAAGCTATGATCACTTGAATTACCAGTCAGGTGCAAAGGAAATTTTTACAATTGAATGTTTGGAGTAATCACAACCTAAAGCTGAAGTTTAGTTTAGTGATTTACTTCTTTTTTTCCTAAATCAGCACCAGGGATGATACCTACATGAATGAGGAGTGCACTAGACACTCCTCATTCATATAAGTATCATCCATGGTAAATGTGTGGCTCCACCTGTGACAGGTAGTGGGGGCAGAGGACAGAGGATGTTAGTGAACGGAGCAACCACTGGCACATGGGACACTCATCATTCATATAAGTACCATCCCTGGTGAATAACTACCTCCATACCGGACACTTTTACCCCCTTCCTGCCAAGGGAATTTTTCATATTTCAGTGCTTTCACGCTTTGACAATTACTCAGTCATGCAACACTATACCCAAGTTAAATTTTTAAGACAGATAGAGTTTTGTTTTAGTGGTATTAAATCATCACTGGGTTTTTTATTTTTTTGCTATATAAGCGAAAAAAATACTAAACAGTTTGAAAACAATGTTTTCTTCATTTCTGTAACAAAGTTTTGCAAATAAGTAAACTCTATTCATTAATTTAGGCCAACATGTATTCTGCTACATATATTTGGTAAAAATAACCCAAAGCTCATATTATTTAGTCTGTGTAAACGTTATAGAGTCTACAAACTATGGTATATACAATATAGTTGAAAATTGATCAGTCCTGATGTTATGACTGCTTATCTCATTTTTTGAGGCCCTAAAATGCCAGGACAGTACAAATATGCCCCAAATGACTACTTTTTGGAAAGCAGCCAGTTCAAGGAATTTAGTAAGAGGTATGGTGAGTTTTTTTGTAATTTGTCAGAATTATTTTGAAAATGAAGAAATTTTGTTTTCACATTTTTTATTATGCTGTCACTAGAGCAGTACAAGTTCATCATATGACTAGTGTGATCAGGGATACTAACTAGTGACAGTATGTAAAAAAAAAACAATAATGAATGAATTAATGAATTTATTTATTTGTATTTTTTTATTACTGTGACCAGTGCAGTGTTACCATAGTGACACTATACTACTCTAGGCAGGTTATCAGGATTTTGTTTTTACACTAGTATTACTTATAAAAGTGATGATCACTGGTATAGATCATCATTTTTATGAATGGTATCCATTCATTGCTGTGATAGCTGTGATCGGTCAAAGCTATCACATGGTTTAGATATGCTGTGTTTGGCTCTGTCTGTACCATGTGATCACTGTGGCCAATCACAAAGATCATCACAATAGTACACAATGAATGGCTATGATTGAAAGCCATTCATTGTGTTTAACTGAAATGTGATCACTGTGATTGGTCACAGCAATCACATGGTACTGGGCTGGCCCAGTACAATGATCTGCCATCTGCTGTGTCAGATCTGCAATCTGCTTTAGCTTTATTAACTAAACAATATGAACATTCATGTTACAAAAATGACCACTTCGACCTTTTGTAAATGAAAGATCTGACTTCAAGCTGGCCCAGTACAATGATCTGCCATCTGCTGTGTCAGATCTGCAATCTGCTTTAGCTTTATTAACTAAACAATATGAACATTCATGTTACAAAAATGACCACTTCGAACTTTTGTAAATGAAAGATCTGACTTCAAGCTCAGGACCAGTTCTTAAGCGGTCCTGTTTTATATTCCCTTTCCTTTATTGGTATCCCTTTATCTTGTGCACAAGTTTGTTCACAACCCCTCAATGTCAACCTGGGAGGTCCCACAATTGTTTGCATGGTGTTTTTGGTTTTGTGCAAAACTTGCAGCAGCTGTAAGAGCCCCGTCTGACCTCCAAAGTACGTCTCTAAGCCCACAAGTAGTGGAATGACATTCTTCACCAACAGTACCAACTGACAAACTAGGCTGGTTGCTTAATAATCGAAGATTCAGCTTTCTGGTACATGAAAAGAAGCAGGATGCTGGTCCTGGCCTTTCATTAATCCTGGCAAAGTAGGCACCCACTACAGGAGTCACCTCAATTTGTGATAGTTGATGTTAAACCGAGAATTTACACTGGTAGTTCCATTGTTTGTTAAATATCTCCACTAATATTAATATGATATTTCATATCCATGTCTATGTTTGATTTGATTGTATAAAACTGCACAATGAACATTCAAACTCAACGATAGCCAATCATATGCTGGCTTTTAGGATTTAGGTGTTGCCACATTAAGCAAAGCTGGTTTTTGCCTACTACCTTTTATTCCGCTTCATTTAATAAAGTTACA
The DNA here is from genome assembly GCF_062004578.1 of Staurois parvus. Classification (NCBI taxonomy): domain Eukaryota; kingdom Metazoa; phylum Chordata; class Amphibia; order Anura; family Ranidae; genus Staurois; species Staurois parvus. Next base: position 21,500,502 of record NW_028317813.1, on the reverse strand, counting down.
AGTCTTTCTACTTTCACAGTGGTGTACAGGCTGCCTAATTTTTCATTGTCAAAGGTCCCAACAGCTAATCAATACTGTCTGTCAGGCAAAGGTCATGTTTGCTCAGTGCTGAAGTGGATACTGTCTGTGTTTATTCAGCAAACAGCTTTCCTTTCAATGAGACCTTGGAACAGGAGCTACTGGGCTAGCATACAGTACACAAAACTTGAATAAAATGATTCTTCTTTTTCTATCTTAAAGCATATGTCAAGACAAAGTAAACAAAAACATATTTCATACATTTCTGTACCTACCCCCATAGGAGCCACTACTATCTAGGGGCCCCTGTTCCCACACTCTCTGACACACCTGTGCTGAAGAGGAGGTCTTTATTGTGACTTATATATACTGTATATATGTCTATATACACAGTATATGCAGCAACCAGAGAAATGGAAATAGCAACAACCCTTCAAACAAATATATAAAGCAGTAGCAAATAGGATATTTAGTTGACAAGCAAATATATAACCAGTAGCAATTAGGGTATACAACTGGTAGTAAACCAATGTTCTGGAGAATGACTCCTAAACTCTATCATTGGGAGGGCCCTACCTAAGGGACAATGTTACAATAACAATCTGTCAGTCTACGTCAAACCTTGCTGGCCAGTGCATTGGGGCCCGAATCTGGGGTTGCAGTTCTCAAGATAAGTTCCTTGTAACTCGAGTATAGGTGCCTGTCCCAAGCAATACTATTCCTCTTTAGTGGAGTACAGTAGTTGTCAGGGCTCCCGGGTATGACCAGAGGTGTGTGACTGATGCAGGGAAACGCAGACTTCAGATATATTGTAAACAATACAATTTATTAACACTAACAATACAAACATAAACGCAGTGCAATACCAAAACATAACACAGTGCAAACAACCAAACCAAACCACCCACAGATAACAGTACATACAATGCAAGCGTCGTCAGGCAGGCCGGGTCAAATATCAATCGGGCAGGTAGGTACAGGGGGAGCAAGCGGAGAATGGTCGGGGTCACAAGCCAGGTTCAACAGGTAGCAGACAGCGAGGTACAGAGGGTCAGGCAGAGGGATGGTCAGGAACGAGCCGGGGTCAGAGCAGGAGAAGTCAGCAGAGATCAGATCAGGCAGGGTCAGCGACAGGTACAGGGACAGGGACAGGATGCAGGAACAGGAACAGGATGCAAGATACAGGGCCCAGGAAAACACATACACCAAGGCAGAGTCTGCAGGTCTGGCCATCCCTTAAATACACCAGCATAAGCAGTTTCAGGTGTTTTGCTGGCTGCAAGGTTGAGTCTCTGATTGCTGGGAGCACCCGCTGGCCAGCCCTGGTACTGCAGCTCATAAGGCAGGTGATACCCACCATTGCTGGCCAGTCCATTCCTGACAGTACCCCCCCCTCAAGGAGCGGCCTCAGGACGCTCCAAACAGTCCTAGCTGGGCAAAATGTTCCACCGCCCGGGTCTGGTAACTGGCGGGATATCAAAGACTGGCCCACCGGGCAGGACTCCGGGCAGCGGCACACCAAGCAGGACTCCGGGCAGCGGCACATCGGGCTGCGGCACACCGGGCAGGACTCCGGGCAGAGGCACATCGGGCAGGACTCCGGGCAGAGGCACATCGGGCAGGACTCCGGGCAGAGGCACATCGGGCAGGACTCCGGGCAGAGGCACATCGGGCTGGACTCCGGGCAGAGGCACATCGGGCAGGACTCCGGGCAGAGGCACATCGGGCAGGACTCCGGGCAGAGGCACATCGGACCACCAGGCGACGCAGCAGGCAGCGGGCCACCAGGCGGAGCGACAGGCATCGGGCCCCCAGGCGGGGCGACAGGCATCGGGCCCCCAGGCGGAGCGGCGGGCGCCGGGCCCCCAGGCGGGGCGACAGGCATTGGGCCCCCAGGCGGGGCGACAGGCATCGGGCCCCCAGGCGGGGCGACAGGCATCGGGCCCCCAGGCGGAGCGGCGGGCGCCGGACCCCCAGGCGGAGCGGCGGGCGCCGGACCCCCAGGCGGAGCGGCGGGCGCCGGACCCCCAGGCGGAGCGACCGGTCTCGGGCCCCCTGGCGGAGCAGCGGGCACCGAGTCACCAGGCACGACAGTGGGCTCCGAGTCAACTGGCAAGACTGCGGGCACCGAGTCAACTGGCAAGACTGCGGGCACCGAGCCAACTGGCGGAACAGCGGGCTTCGAGTCGTCTGGCAAGACTGCGGGCACCGAGTCGTCTGGCAAGACTGCGGGCACCGAGTCGTCTGGCGGAACAGCGGGCATCGAGTCAACTGGCGGAACAGCGGGCACCGAGTCGTCTGGCAAGACTGCGGGCACCGAGTCAACTGGCGGAACAGCGGGCATCGAGTCAACTGGCGGAACAGCGGGCACCGAGTCGTCTGGCAAGACTGCGGGCACCGAGTCGTCTGGCAAGACTGCGGGCACCGAGTTGTCTGGCAAGACTGCGGGCACCGAGTCGTCTGGCAAGACTGCGGACACCGAGTCGTTTGGCGGAACAGCGGGCATCGAGTCAACTAGCGGAACAGCGGGCACCGAGTCGTCTGGCAAGACTGCGGGCACCGAGTCATCTGGCAAGACTGCGGGCACCGAGTCAACTGGCGGAACAGCGGGCATCGAGTCAACTGGCAAGACTGCGGGCACCGAGTCGTCTGGCAAGACTGCGGACACCGAGTCGTCTGGCAAGACTGTGGACACCGAGTCGTCTGGCAAGACAGCGGACACCGAGTCGTCTGGCAAGACTGCGGACACCGAGTCGTCTGGCAAGACTGCGGACACCGAGTCGTCTGGCAAGACTGCGGACACCGAGTCGTTTGGCGGAACAGCGGGCATCGAGTCAACTAGCGGAACAGCGGGCACCGAGTCGTCTGGCAAGACTGCGGGCACCGAGTCGTCTGGCAAGACTGCGGGCACCGAGTCGTCTGGCAAGACTGCGGGCACCGAGTCAACTGGCAGAACAGCGGGCACCGAGTCGTCTGGCAAGACTGCGGGCACCGAGTCGTCTGGCAAGACTGCGGGCACCGAGTCGTCTGGCAAGACTGCGGGCACCGAGTCGTCTGGCAAGACTGCGGGCACCAAGTCGTCTGGCAAGACTGCGGGCACCGAGTCGTCTGGCGGAACAGCGGGCATCGAGTCAACTGGCGGAACAGCGGGCACCGAGTCTTCTGGCAAGACTGCGGGCACCGAGTCAACTGGCGGAACAGCGGCCATTGAGTCAACTGGCGGAACAGCGGGCACCGAGTTGTCTGGCAAGACTGCGGGCACCGAGTCGTCTGGCAAGACTGCGGGCACCGAGTCGTCTGGCAAGACTGCGGACACCGAGTCGTCTGGCAAGACTGCGGACACCGAGTCGTCTGGCAAGACTGCGGACACCGAGTCGTCTGGCGGAACAGCGGGCATCGAGTTGTCTGGCAAGACTGCGGGCACCGAGTCGTCTGGCAAGACTGCGGGCACCGAGTCGTCTGGCAAGACTGCGGGCACCGAGTTGTCTGGCAAGACTGCGGGCACCGAGTCGTCTGGCAAGACTGCGGGCACCGAGTCGTCTGGCAAGACTGCGGGCACCGAGTCAACTGGCGGAACAGCGGGCATCGAGTCAACTGGCGGAACAGCAGGCACCGGGTCATCAGGTACCGGATTGTCTGGCTCGACAGCGGGCATCGGGTCACCAGGCCTAATAGGATTGTCAGGCTGGATCAGTTCATCATGCTCGGTAGAGGCATCAGGCTGAATGCAGGCATCCGGCTGAGTAAAGGCATCAGGCTGAGTAGAGGCATCAGGCTGAGTAGAGGCTTCAGGCTGAGTAGAGGCTTCAGGCTGAGTAGAGGCTTCAGGCTGAGTAGAGGCTTCAGGCTGAAGAGAGGCTTCAGGCTGAGTAGAGGCTTCAGGCTGAGTAGGGGCTTCAGGCTGAGTAGGGGCTTCAGGCTGAGTAGGGGCATCAGGCTGAGTAGAGGCATCAGGCTGAGTAGAGGCTTCAGGCTGAGTAGAGGCTTCAGGCTGAGTAGAGGCTTCAGGCTGAGTAGAGGCTTCAGGCTGAACCACGGAAGGCAGGTTCACCGGTTTGGATACTGGCAGGATGGTACTGGTTGGAAAGAATTTTCGCTTTTTTCTGGTTTTAACTACTGGAGCACTGCAAGTAAACGCAGGTCTGCAAACGAATGGAGCAGCTGGAGACAGAGAAGAGCTGGAGGATGGGACAGAGGCGGGAGCAGTTGCTACAGAGGGCTTTTTTACAGGGTTAAAGGCAGGATAGGTGCAGCGAGTGGGAACAGGGTACTGACATGCGGTAGATAGCCAAGTATACTGGGCTGTAACTGGAGGAGCTGTTGGGAATACAGGAGTAGAGCTTTGAGGAAATAGATTAGAAGCAGGACTGGGTCTTTGTAAGCTGACTGAGGCTGGGTGCAACAAATCTGTCCATGTCTGCAGTATGGGTTGAACAAAGCTGAGCTTACACAAAGCCTGTCTGACCAAAGAGTGCACTGCGTTTATACAATCTCTGAGTACCTGTGGTGAACATGTGGAATAACGCTCCAGAAAGTAACCCACATCATCCTCTAATAACCACACCAGGGACTCTACCTGGTCTGCACTAAATGGTGGCAAAAATTCATCCCTGCATTCGGGGGTACCAGATGAAACCAACTCAGCACAAACCTCAATCAAAGGCTGCACCTCAGAGAACTCTGTGCCCTGATCTACTAGAACATGAGCGAGCCGTATACATTCTAGCAGTTCATCCCGGGGATACTCCTTCAGAGTTTGATAAGCATACTCCCTGTCATCAAACACTAGCAGATATAAATACGCAACCTCATCCAGATCCATCCTTCCCATCAACAAGCCAAGATGGCTTCCCTGTGCAGCCACTTCTGGTCAGGATTGGCCTTGGTGTAATGTCAGGGCTCCCGGGTATGACCAGAGGTGTGTGACTGATGCAGGGAAACGCAGACTTCAGATATATTATAAACAATACAATTTATTAACACTAACAATACAAACATAAACGCAGTGCAATACCAAAACATAACACAGTGCAAACAACCAAACCAAACCACCCACAGATAACAGTACATACAATGCAAGCGTCGTCAGGCAGGCCGGGTCAAATATCAATCGGGCAGGTAGGTACAGGGGGAGCAAGCGGAGAATGGTCGGGGTCACAAGCCAGGTTCAACAGGTAGCAGACAGCGAGGTACAGAGGGTCAGGCAGAGGGATGGTCAGGAACGAGCCGGGGTCAGAGCAGGAGAAGTCAGCAGAGATCAGATCAGGCAGGGTCAGCGACAGGGACAGGGACAGGATGCAGGAACAGGAACAGGATGCAAGATACAGGGCCCAGGAAAACACATACACCAAGGCAGAATCTGCAGGTCTGGCCATCCCTTAAATACACCAGCATAAGCAGTTTCAGGTGTTTTGCTGGCTGCAAGGTTGAGTCTCTGATTGCTGGGAGCACCCGCTGGCCAGCCCTGGTACTGCAGCTCATAAGGCAGGTGATACCCACCATTGCTGGCCAGTCCATTCCTGACAGTAGTATTTGACCAACGGCCTCTCACCAACTCCTGGGGTGACAGCTGGTCTCCCTCTGCTCTCCTTTAGCAGTTCTGCAAAGTCAGCGGCAGTGGCATTCTGCCCAGCGATCAGGTGGAACACCAGTCAGTGACAGTTGACATTCTCTCCAAAGATCAGGCAGCACCAGTTAATGTCATTGATATTCTCGTGTACCAGGAGATGTCCACTACTCCCTCTTTCTGTGTCCCTGATGCAATTCTGAAAGGTTCTGCTAATAGCTTGCAGCACAGTTTGTCTCCAACAATGTCCCCACCACATGTGCCCTGAGCCTGGGAACAGACCTTCCTTTTTCTCTCCACAAAGCGCTGGTCATGCTGGTATGTGTAGTTTCATTGTCAGCCTGTAATACAGGCTCTGTCTTTCTGGAGACTACATCTCCCACAAGTCATAAGTTGCACCCACAGGCTTTTTCCTTCCCACATTCAACCACCACTCAGTTTCCTCTTCCTCTCTGTGATTCTCGGTGGTGGGCAGGGCTTTCCTTCAGCTCCCTCTTTGGCTGCACACAGTCCTACAGATACTCAGTGCTTTGTCTCTCTCTCTGTGATTGCATACAGTCTTTAACAGCTTGAGAGAAGAGGAAATGCAGGGCAGCAGCCATGACAGTAGCCCAGTCCCTGTTGCCAGACAGAGCAGGGCTGTGGACTAATGGCTAGACTTGCAATACATGCACATTTTCCCATTTTTTAACTCCGTAAAGCGGAGTTCCACTCGACCTATCAAAAAATAAAAGTCAGCAGCTACAAAAACTGTAGCTACTGACTTTTAAAAAACAGCCACTTACCTGTCCCTGAGTCCTGTGGTGTGTCCCCCGCAGCTTATTTCACCAGCCGTCCTGTATTCCAGGAGGCTGGCATCTTCAGTGTGGGCACCTGGCTGTGATATCTTGCGGCTTCACATCCGGGTACCCACTGCGCATGCGCGAGTAGCGCTGCGCTTCATGAATGGTCCTGTAGTCTTCTGGGACCTGTCACGTGTCCCAAAAGACTATAGGGAGGGAAGGAGGACACCTTCCATTTCCTATCGCCTAGCTGATCGGATCAGAAGTGGGAGCGGGTACCTGTCAAATTCGGGTACCCACTCCCCCCCCTGCTCCCCAAAGGTGTCAATCCTTAATGGGTAGTGGGAGAGCAGTCCTTAAAGCGGAACTTCCTCTTTTGGGTGGAGCTCCGCTTTAAATACACTGCACTTATAGAAAAAAACTGATTGGTTGTCAGAAATACAGCGTGTAGACAGGGCCTAGGCCCAGGGTACCAGATCAGAGAGGAACCACACATACAGACCACACATCTTGTATATGTAGTAGATTAGTTATATTGAATAAAACTGTTTGAATAGACACTGGTATAAGGCAAATATAGCAGTTGGTATTTGTATAGTGTCACCAGGCTTGGAGCCTGTAGTACCATGGGCGGGTGGCAGTATGCAGAATGGTTTTGCACAGAGCAGCCCCAATCCTCCTCTTCTCAGGTCCCCCGCTGGTTTTCCTGGCTCCTTTCATTTCTGAGTGTGCCTATAGCAAGCAGCTTGCTATGGGCATATATAGACACACAGAGCGCTGATTGGCCCAGTTCTGTGTCCCCTCATCACTGTCATTGATTGACAGCAGTGGGAGCCAAAGGCTGTTACTGCTGTCTCTAAGCCAATATGGAGGGAGAGAGAAGAGAGGGCTTCTTCTGTCATGCACAGTGCTGGATCGAGATCGGGCTCAGGTAAGTATAAGACTGGGGAAGATGCATAGAGAAAGTTCTAAAGCCTCCAGACTTTAGAACTACTTTACTGAAAGAAACCACACAGGTGAATTTATGAACCTTTGTGTGATTGAAAAAGAAAGGTTTTCAAGCCAACTTATCTGGACATTTCTGTTAATTATCTAAGCACCACTGAGACTGGCGGGTAACTTAGCCTTCCTTATTATCACCACTTTCCTTAGTGGATCTGAATGTCTCAGTGTACCAGGAACACAGGGAAATATTACGTTTCCAACAAATTTCCCATAGTTGTTTAATATACAGTAGCTAAAGTGTACCCAAACCCAAGAACAGTTTACCAGTCCCTAGATGTGGTTTCTGATTTCAGGTTGTTATTATTGTAATTTTGTGGTCCTGGCACTAGCACACATTCTGACCCTAGGGTGGCTACATTTAATCAATGCTGTATCAATGGAAGAGTTACCCTGGGCTACTTGCTTCTGATTTTTAATGAACATCTCACCCTATCTTCATCTCCATAATAGGTTGGGGGTGTTTAATAGCTCAAGGTGAACTAGGCATGTAGAACCACTTTTAGGAGATAACACTGCAGAGGGAGATGGAACACAATGTTTGCATTGGTATATTAAACAGACTGAAAGGAAGAAAATAGGAGAGGTTATTGTTAGATGTTACATACATTGTAATCACTTTTTACCTAAACCAGAATGACAGAGGTATAAATAAGATTTCTATGCATGCACAGGCACTCAAACCATGCTCTTACACTATTATGCTATAGTTAGCAAGACAGTTTAATCATTTTCACAGGCTGCTAGACTGCTTTTATATGCCAATGACATACTACTCTAGTATATTTTTGAAAGTGGTTTTTAAAAAGAGAAAACAAGAATTCATTAAGGTAAAAAACCTTCTGGGTGCAGTGCCCCCCCCCCATTATATTTACCTGAGCCCCATTTCAATTCAGCTATGTGCATGAGAGCAACAGCTCTCCCGGGTTTCTCTCTCCTCATTGGCTCACACAGCAACGTGAGCCATTGACAATGTCCATTCACACAAGCGTGGTTTGGGAGTCGAGTCCCCTCATAGCAAGAGGCTTGGTATTGGGGGCACTTGACAGGGGGGAAGAGCCAGGACTGCTAGTGGGGGTCCAAAAAAGAAGGGGATCGGGGCTGCTCTGTGCAAAACCATTGCACAGAGCAGGTAAGTATAACATGTTTGGTATTTCAGTTCATACTAAAAAAACTCACTCCGGATGCATTCCGGATACATTTTTTGCTTAGAGCTCACACCACACTCCATTCCGGTGCAGTTTTAATGCAGTTTGCTATGTTCCAGTATAGTTCTGTGCAGAAAAAATGCAGCACGTTCTACTTTTTGTTCTGAACCAGAAACTGACTGGAACTGACTGCACTGATGCGAACTCGGGCCATTGGAATACATGGAAAACACTGTGCATGCATTTTTGATGCAGAAAAAAAGCACACTGGACTGCATCTATCTGAAAAAAATCACAACCTTTCGCCCTGGTTCACACTGCAGCTGTGCGGTAAATCCCATGTGATTTGCACAGGAACCGCACCGCATTCCTGTACAAATCACATGCGATTTGTATGCGGTGCGATTAGAGCCATACATTTTGTATTCGCACTGCACCAGAAAGGTGCAGGGCCCTTTTTTGGTCCGCACTAGAATCAGATCGCATGGGTATTCACACCTATGCAATCCGATTCTGCACATCGCGCTGTGTTTAGCAGACCAATGTGGGGGTGTGGTTAACTTGACATACACACCCGCATCGATCCCTGTGAACGGTGCAGAATTCGCACTGAAAACGCTGCAAATTCCTGCACCGCATCAGTGTGAATGAAGGCTTAGAATCAATTTAACTATGGGATATTATGTGAATATTTGCTTTTGTGTTCGTGATAAACAGTTGCTATTTTACAGAGCTCTGTAGTAATGAGCAAGGAAAAATATGAAAAGTATGCAGTACATCTCTGCAATATTGCACATTTCCCCATGTTTAATCCCTCGAAATACCCTGCATGTACAGTAAAATCATTTTTGATCTGTCAGAAGTGCATTCAGCTCCTAAATCCTGTTGTGGGCTAACAATGTACAGCATTTTTGTGAAATAAGTGTTGTCATCCTGCCCTGTGTGTTATGCTAAACCACTCAAGCACTCCTATTTTTAGATCTCTACAACATACAGGTTAATCATTCTGTAGACCAAGATAAGAACTAGGATGGCTAAACTTACTCTTTTATAACACAGGAAATGTGCAAAAGACATATGAGTAACAAAGCCAGCACCTGACAGGATCTTGAGGCTCTATGCACACTAGCAATTTTTATAAACTAGAAAAAAATGCTCCCTGGAAAGATAATAGCATTTTTGTGCCAGCTTGTAGTAGTGTTTTCATAGTGTTTAGAAGTGTATAGGAGCGTTTAGGAGCAGTAGCATTTTAGCAGCGTTTTTACAGTCCATGAAAAAAAATGCTCAAAAAGGAGCATTTTAGTAGTGTTTAGAAGCATTTAGGAGCATTTAAGCTTGTTTTTTTTCTGGCAGGAAAACGCTCCAAAATTCTCTACAAAAGCAATTTTTTTCTGTTCCTAAATGCTTCTAGCATGGGCACATGGGATAACACTACTAGCTTCTAAAAGCAAAAAAAAGCTCATTATTATTATTATTATACAGGACTTATATAGCGCCGACAGTTTGCTCAGAGCTTTACATTATGGAGGGAGACAGTACAGTAACAATACAGTTCAATACAAGAGGGATTAGAGGGCCCTGCTCCTTGGAGCTTACAATCTAAGAGGAAGGGGCTAGTGGTACAAGAGGTAATTAGCTGTGGGGGATGGAGTGGTAGGAAAAGTAGGGGATTCCAGTAGTTAGCTGGGGTCAGGGTAGGCTTCCCTGAAGAGATGAGTTTTCAGAGTGCTCCTAAAAGTGAGCAGAGTAGGCGATAGCCTGATAGCTTGGGGTAGGGAGTTCCAGAGGATGGGTGAAGCCCTTGAGAAATCCTGTAGACGATCATGGGAGGAGGAGACAAGGGAGCTAGAGAGTAGGAAGTCTTGCGAGGAGCGGAGAGTACGGTTTGGGTGGTATTTAGAGACAAAGTCGGTGATGTAATTAGGGGCAGTGTTATGAACGGCTTTATACGTCAGTGTTAGTGTTTTGATTTTTATCCGCTGGGCAATTGGAAGCCAGTGGAGGGATTGGCAGAGAGGGGTGGCAGATACAGAGCGGTTAGTAAGGTGAATGAGTCTGGCAGCAGCATTCATGATGGACATAATGGACATTATAGCTTCTAGGACCTTAAAAAAAAAGTAAGTGTGCATAGAGCCTGTGTGTATGCAGTTTTATTGTAATACAGGAATAAAAATTTATATATTGCAGCTATGACATGTTTCAATTTAAAGTGGCCCTAATCATAGCTATGATTAAACCATCATTTCAGAATAAAACAATCTAATCTTTAAACTGTTCCCACCCACTTTCTAAATCCTATATTATTGTCCCTGTAGAAAAAAGTATTCTCAGGGCGTTTCGGTCCAGTCATGTGATCGGCCCCTTTCGCACAGCTAGCAGCAGCTTCAAGGAAGGGGAGGGAGCTCTGATAATGGAGGTCACAGCTAAAGCCGGTCATACACGGGTCGGTTTTCGAAAGACTTTTCTTGCTAAAATCTTTTCTAAGAATTTTCGGACTAATTTTGCACCATTTGTGGGCCACAGAAATGGCCAATTTTCGAGCGACTATTGAATTTGAGTGATCAGTCAGATCGGGCATGTTGGAAATTTTTGGAAAAACAAACTAATTTCTTATTTAGTAAATTAACCTGTGAGCCACTGGAGTCAATATATAAATAAATGTATTAGGTCGCTGGTTTCCTTGCCCACCCTCATATATTGTGTGCTAAATGGAAAATAATTAATAAATGGTTACCGCGCTCTAATACTATCATACCAATATAAAGTGCATAATGCATGTGCACATTCAATACTGTGTTGTATAAAGGTTCTATGAACTCATGAATTGCATCACCTTAACGGATTAAATTGTCATCACACAAAGTGCCACCAAATGTGAAATACCCATATGTGGATACAAAAATATAATGAATATATAAATAAATCCAATTGCAATATATAATCAATATAAATAAATAAGAATAAAAAATTAGAATAAAAAATTATAGATAGATTAAATTCATATTGTGTGTGATCACAATTTAATCCGTTAAGGTGATGCAATTCATAAGTTGCTAGAACCTTTATACAACACAGTATTGAATTTGCACATGCATTAAACTAATTTCTTATCAATGATGGGAGAATCGCAAAATAAATATAATCAAATAAGAAATGAGCAAGAGCTGTGACCTGGAAAGAAAGAAAACTCTTGGCCATGAAAAATCTTTTCTGTGGCAACATGAGGTGCAATGAAAGGCTTGGTTGGTCGAATTTTGAAATCAATGGTGGCATCATCGCATTACAAAATGCATGAGATTTCCAATTTTCTAAAGGAAATTTGTTTGAAATTCGACTCATGAATGGCCTGCATAAGGCATTCCAGGCATTGTCGGAGCACTTTCCCTTGTAGTTGACACTGGCTGACACAGGGGAAATTACGTGATCGTGCTGAATCGCCCTGAGAATAGGTAAGTCTATACATTTTTCTTCTACAGTGAGTTTCATATACAGTTAAAACTTGAAAAATTACAATATCGTGCAAAAGTTCATTTATTTCAGTAATGCAACTTAAAAGGTGAAACTAATATATGAAATAGACTCATTACATGCAAAGCAAGATACAGTCAGGTCCATAAATATTGGGACATTGACACAATTCTAACATTTTTGGCTCTATACACCACCACAATGGATTTGAAATGAAACTAACAAGATGTGCTTTAACTGCAGACTGTCAGCTTTAATTTGAGGGTATTTACATCCAAATCAGGTGAACGGTGTTGGAATTACAACAGTTTGCATATGTGCCTCCCACTTGTTAAGGGACCAAAAGTAATGGGACAGAATAATAATCATAAATCAAACTTTCACTTTTTAATACTTGGTTGCAAATCCTTTGCAGTCAATTACAGCCTGAAGTCTGGAACGCATAGACATCACCAGACGCTGGGTTTCATCCCTGGTGATGCTCTGCCAGGCCTCTATGTCAGGGAGCGAGGAGCCAGACACACAAGGAGGTGTGTAACAGCAGACTTATATGTGATAAGCCACCACCTCCTGGGGGAGGAGCTTCAGAGGGCTGAAAGCATAAAGGATCCCACAATGCTTTGCAGACACCTAAGATGGATGCCAGCATATGGAGCGGCACAAGGTCTGAGGAAAGGTAGGACCTTGACAATACCTCCTCCTCAAGGGCCCCTCTCCCTCCGCGGCTCAACATAAGGCTTCTGTGGAAAGCGGGCGTGAAAAGCGCGGAGGAGGGCAGGAGCATGAACATCTGCGGAAGGAACCCAGGAATGCTCCTCGGGACCATAATCATGCCAATGGACCAGGAACTGCACCCGACCGCGGACCAACCGAGAGTCCAGGATGCAGCTCACCTCATACTCCTCATGACCGTCGACCCGGATAGGACGAGGCCGAGGCCAAGAGGCAGTAAAGCGATTACAGACCAGAGGCTTCAACAGGGATACGTGGAAGACATTGGAGATACGCATCCCAGGAGAAAGAGCAAGGGCATAGGCAACCGGGTTCACCCTGCGGAGGATGCGGAAAGGACCAACAAAACGGGGAGCCAGTTTCGGTGCGGGCACCCAAAGATTGAGGTTACAAGTGGACAACTACACCCGATCTCCGACCTGGTATGAAGGAGCGGGCAACCATCTACGATCAGCCTGGAGCTTCTGGAGCTGAGCTGAGTCCTTCAAGGACCTCTGAATCTGCCCCCACGAGGAACTCTTGGCAGCAAGATGGTTATCCACAGCCGTAATGTCTTGTGGCGAGAACAACTCAGGCAATACAGCAGGTTGGAACCCATAGTTGGCCATGAAGGGAGACATCCCGGAGGAGGAGTTGACAGCCGAGTTCCTCGCAAACTCTGCCCATGGCAGGAGATCGACCCAATTGTCTTAATAGTCAGAGATATAGCAGCGAAGGAATTGTTCCAGGGCCTGGTTGGAACGCTCCGCAGCCCATTGGACTGCGGGTGGTAGGCCGAAGAGAAGGAGAGCTTGATACCCAACTGGGAGCAGAAGGCGTGCCAGAACCTGGACACAAACTGGCTCCCACGGTCCGAGACAATCACCTTAGGCAACCCATGCAAGCAATAGATCTCCCTGGCGAAAACCGTAGCCAGTTCTTGCGCAGTCGGCAATTTCTTGAACAGAACACCATGGCATATCTTGGAGAAACGATCAATGACCATAACAATGACCGTATGGCCTCGAGATGCAGGGAGGTCTACAATAAAATCCATGCCCAGGTGTGACCAGGGATGCTCCCCATTGGGAATGGGTTACAGAAGGCCCAATGGAAGATGCCGAGGAGATTTATTCTGGGCACAGACAGAACATGCCACTACATATGAGGCGATGTCGGAACGGAGAGATGGCCACCAGAATAAACGAGAAATGACCCAGAACAACTCGTTCCTTTCTGGATGACCAGCGGTCTTGGAATTATGGTAGGTACGCAGTAAGCGGATGCGCAATCCCTCAGGTACGAAACATCTACCAGCCGGTATCTCAGAGAGAGCATCAGTTTGAGCCGCCAAAATCTGCTCCCCAAGGGGAGAAGTCAGGCTGGTACGAATGGCAGCCGGGATCTGATCCGGGGGTATGACCGAGGTCGGCTCAGAGTCCTCCCTGGACAGCTCAGAGTATTGCCGCGACAAGGCATCAGCCCTGACATTCTTGGAGCCAGGCAAATAGGAGACCACGACAAGAACAGAGCCCATCTGGCCTGACAGGGCGTCAACCTCTTAGCTTCCGAGAGATATGTCAGGTTCTTGTGGTCAGTGAGAATGAGAACCGGAACCGCAGAACCCTCAAGCAGGTGCCTCCATTCCTTGAGAGTCTGAATAATGGCCAACAACTCCCTGTCTCCAATCTGGTAGTTGCATTCTGCAGAGGAAAGCTTCCTGGAGTAGAACCCACAGGGAAGTAGGGGTCCATCGGGCGACCGACACTGAGACAGGAGGGCGCCTACTCCCGTCTCAGATGCATCAACCTCGAGGACAAAAAGCAACCCAGGATTGGGATGAGACAGTATCAGAGCTGAAGCGAAGGCGGATTTCAGAGCTTCAAAAGCTAAGATGGCCTCGGATGACCACTCGTGGGGATTACTGCCCTTCTTGGTCAGATCTGAGAGAGGCTTGGCCAGCATAGAGAAGTTCCTGATAAACTTCCGAAAATAGTTGGCGAATCCCAAAAAGCACTGAATGGACTGAAGACCACTGGGACGAGGCCACTGCAGAACCACCAAAAACCTTCTGAGGGTCCATGGAAAATCCCACAGCGGAAATGATGTATCCCAAAAAGGCAACCTGGGATCTGTGAAATGCACACTTCTCGAGCTTACAGAAAAGCTCGTTCTCATGTAATCGTTGCAGCACTCGCATAACATCCTGGATATGAGACTCCATGGATGCAGAGTAAACCAGGATGTCGTCCAAGTAAACCACCATGCACTGCTGCAACAAGTCATGAAAGACATCATTAATGAACTCCTGAAAGACCGCGGGCGCGTTACACAACCCGAAGGGCATAACCAGGGATTCATAGTGGCCGGTTCTGGTGTTGAACGCGGTCTTCCACTCGTCGCCCTCCTTGATCTGTACGAGGTTGTACACAGCCCTGAGGTCGAGTTTAGTAAAGACCATTGCTCCCTAGAGGCGGTCGAACAACTCGGTTATCAACGGAATTGGGTAAGCATTCTTAATCGTGATTCGATTGATACCCCTAAAATCAATGTAAGGCCTCAACTCACCGCCCTTCTTTTTCACGAAAAAAAGCCAGCTCCTGCTGGAGAAGTAGACTTGCGAATGTGCCCCCATGAAAGCGCATCCGCAACGTACTCCTCCATGGCTTGATTCTCCGCAACCGAAAGAGCATACACCCTGCCACGTGGAGGAGTGGCACCAAGTTGTAAGGTTATGGCACAAGCGTATGGACGATGAGGAGGCAGAGCACCGGCGCGCACCTTGTCAAACACATGCAGGTACTCCCCATAGTCAGTGGGCAACACAGAGTCTGAGGAGGCACACAACACCTTAACAGGTCCATGGATGCAACCGGCCCCACACTGTGGAGGCCATGAGAGAATCTCGGCCGACCGCCAATCAAAACAAAAATTGTAAATAGGCAGGCATGTGTGTTGTCTCTTCTGCAATAAAACGAACTTACCTGCCTGTTTTGCAGATCTGTTTAAGACGTACTCTGTTACAAATAGAGACCTCATGTCATGCAATTGGTAGAGGCAATATATGTGCAACTGCTTGCATAACTCCTGAGAGTAACATAGCTTCACACTGTCCTTTATTTTAAGGGAAAGTCGCGCTTTTAAAATCATAATCCTTCTGTTCCCCTTTCCCCCTCAGTTTTGGGTCTCAGTCCTTCCTCTTGTAGGGATCCATTGTCATCTACTATTAGCTGCTAATAATGTATAATTACAGTGCATCCAGAAAGTATTCACAGCACTTAACTTTTGCCACATTTTGTTAGTTGCAGCCTTATTCAAAAATGGATTAAATTCATTTTTTCCCTCAACATTCTACAAACAATACCCCATAAAGACAACATGAAAGAAGTTCATTTTTACATTTTTGCAATTTATTAAGAATAAAAAACAAAAAAAACACATGTACATAAGTATTCAGAGCCTTTACTCAATACTTTGCTAAACCACCTTTAGCACCAATTACAGCCTCAAGTCATTTTGAGTATGATGCTACAAGCTTGGCACACCTATTTTTATAATTTGTCCCATTCTTCTTTGTAGTACTTCTCAAGCTCCATCAGGTTGGATGGGGAGCGTCGGTGCACAGCCATTTTCAGATCTCTCCAGAAAAGGGCTGTGTGCTTAACGTGGGCAGGTGTGTGCGCCCTACCTGAGCCACCATTCGTGGCCGTGGCTGTCAATCACTGGGTCCCGGTCGGTGATTACCTGCTGGCGCCCGGTGATTACCAAGGATCTCCAATGGGGAGGAGCACAGCACAGCCATCCAGAGCAGTGTGCTTACAGTGAAGCACTAACACACCGACCCCAGTAAAGCACTCCTAGCACACAGTTAACCCTTTCATCGCCCCTCATGTTAACCCCTTTCTGCGCAGTGTCATTAGTACAGTGTCAGTGCTTTTTTTTTAGCACTGATCACTGTATTGGTGTCACTGGGGATGTCAGTGACACCAAGTCAGTTTGCCCCAGTGCCAGAATGCCCGCCACAGTCCTGCTATAATCGCTGATCACCACCATTACTAGTAAAAAAATAAAAAAAATTAAATTCCACTATATATACCACCATTTGTAAATGCTATAACTTTCACATAAACCAATTAATTTACACGTATTGGGATTTTGTTTTAGCAAAGACATAGCAGAAGACATGTAGCCATGCAAAGCAGTGTGCAGGAGCTGACAGGGGAGAGAACTGTTTTGTTTACAAACAGTTCTTCCCCCCGTCAGAGATGCTCGGCAATCACCAGGCGCCGGCGAGTAATCACCGACCCGGACCTGGTGACTGACAGCCGCGGCCACGAAAATGCAAAATCACATATATATATATATATACGTGATTTTGCGCACCCATACCGCTGCCCTGTAGCAGTACTTCTGCTATAGAGCGGATGGGAAGTGGTTAAGCTTGTGTTACTTCCATATTGGTGTGCACTAATGCTTAGGTTTAATATTATATTCTGGCTGCAGTCGCTCCTCTTTTCCCCATTACTTTGGTTAGATTACTGATTAATTTCCGAGGAAAGAATATCCCCTGTAACTACAAAAAGGCTTAGGGTTCATGCACACAAATATTTGTATACATTTTATGCACCTAACATACATTTCCCAGCACTTTCTCAAGCCAGGGGAGCCTCATGTGGCACATACTGCCTGTCATACAAGTGAATGGCTGTACATGGCCATACGTTTGTAAAAAGCAATGGTTATTTGTATTAGTGCTTACCTACACCTACGGATCAGGTGAAAATATAGAAAAAAAATGAAAAATGGAAATAAATGCAGCCAAATAGTCTGCCAGGTTATAATAAATGAATAAAACTAAAATGAATAAAAAATAAAAAAAAATAGATGAATAAAATGAATAAAAGATGACTGATGTCAGTGTTAAATGGTTTGTCTCAAACCTCCAACTGCTACTTCTGCTGAAGAACTTGTTAAGAGAGTGACAACTGTCTTGTCACCCTGTCACATACAGGCCCTGGTTGAGTCCACAAATGCGGTTGGAAGCCTTGCTCCACTGTCACTATCAAGAAGCCATTTCAGACCAATGATGTTTAGGTGATGCTAGAGCAAGTGCTTGTAGACAGGAAGTGACTGACCAAGGCTGGAGGAGATCAGCAGCACTGAGGTGAAAAAAAGGATGAAAACCGTATCTTATGAAAAGAAACAACCCCACCCAGGGCCGGACTGACCATTCGAGAACTCAGGCACTGCTCGAGGGCCCGGGGTCAGTAGGGGGTCCCATGAGATGCCCCTGGTACCCTTCATAGGCTTTTTTGGGTGTGGTTTGAGTGTGGACGAGGACACAGGGGCCCCATGATCGCCTATTGCCCGGGGGCCCCATGAGTTGTCAGTCTGCCCCACCTGTTTATAACATACAGTGTTTTGCTAACTGAGTGCTATCCAGTGCAGGGGTGTCAAACTGGCTGCCATCCAGCTGTTGTAAAACTACAAGTCCCATCATGCCTCTGCCTTTGGGAGTCATGCTTGAACCTGTCAATTTTGCAATACCTCATGGGACTTGTAGTTTGGCAACAGCTGTAGGGCTGCCATTTTGACACTCGTGAGTTAGGGTTTTCATCCACTTTAAAATGTATGTCAAAATTTATATTGTAAAGTGCTGAGCAAACTATTGGCACTATATAAATCCTGTATAATAATAATAATAATAATAATAATATCAGGCTTCCATGGATGGTGTTTACCTGTACCACTCAATGCGCTACTAAACTGCACCTGACATCAGTTGTTTGACCAACCTAATGGGTAGCAATTATCCAATTACTAACCACAGACCTGCTGTTGGCACTCTCAGGCATGGAGGGCTGTTGACAACTCTGACACCCTTGACAGGAATCTTCCCTTTACCTTCAAATCATAACAGTGTGCCCCCCCCTCCACACATACACACACACACCACCACCATCTCCTACAACCCTTCTCAATTATTTTCCCTTCCTTCCACACTTTGCACCTGATCTCCCATCCCACTACAGTGCTTTTTTTTGGTGCATATTTACACATGCTTTTTTCACATTTTTTTTGCATTTATTTATACTTTTTTGGCCAATTTGTTGTTGAAAAAAACCCCACAAAACTCAAAACGCATCATAAACATGTCAAACAACGCACTACATGCTTTTCTGCAGCATGTCCATTGAAGTCTATTGAACCAAAAATGTATCGTTTTGCATTTTAAAAAGTCTCTGACCCTTTACAAAAACACAGCAGCTGAAAAAAGAATATATGTGAATATGTCCCACAGGAAACCATGTTAAATGGACTGCAGTGCTTTTCTGCAAAAAACGCATAGGTGTAAACCAGGCCTTAGAGAGTTGAGATAAATCATTTATCAGTCAGAGGGGTGCTATACAATGCTCAGCTCTCATTCATTTACAATATGTAAAACCTTTATCTCAAATAGAAAAAACCCCCAAAACTTTCAATTAATAATGTAAAACTTTTATCCCCCCAAAAACACGTGTTGCTGTAACTGCTTACAAAGTATTAGCTAGAGTTTGTCGTTAATTGACAATGCTGCTGTCCAAAGGTGTCTCCTTTGCTCCCCCATCCAGAGAGGAGACACCCTAGAACTGAAAACATGTTACTGGCCAGGTGAAAATAAAGATAAAAACGCTGAAAATTTTAAATGAATGAAGCCACCACATTTAAGGACAGGTAAACTGCAATATATAATTTTTTTTTTATTTTTGGTTTATTTTATCACTTTAAAGCAGTATTAATTCTGAAAGCAAACATTTATTATATTGCAGCTTATCAAAGGAAAATTAATCATTTTCCTTTGGGATTGATAAAGCATTCAACTCATATATGCGATGGCTGCATTAGTTTTAATTTTTAGACTTTTTTTCTTCTTTATATGGTGATCCAACCAGCAAGTCTGTTGTTTTTCAAAAGTGCAAGTTTTTTGTGGATGTATCGGTTAGATGGATGGGACACTGGCAGGGGTGCTTACAATGATCAACTTTATGTATTTACTGTAGTAAAAAGGGTAGTGAGCGCTCTCTTAAATGTCAGCAGCTAGAACACTATAGGCAACCACAATGCCTTAAAATATATCAACAATTCTAGAACAACAGAGTGCAGCGCTTAGCGAAGTAAAAAAGTCACTAAATAAATGTCCACAGTAGTACACTGTACAAATACGAATTCCCACGGCTCCGTCTAATAACAGAAATGCGCACTCACCGGAAACGCATGGGTTATGCGCATGTGTGATCATGCATCACAAGCAATAGGTACATCTGAGGTCAGGCAGCCAAGCATCTCCCTCACGGTGGATCCTCACAGACTCTTAGCTCAGGTACAGGGGTCCCTTTAAGGTCAGCCCGGCGTTCCTTGTAAAAGAACTTCCTCTCAGGATGGCAAAGGTGTTTATTTCTGTGGGGGTGATAGCTCCAAAAAGGAGCCCCAGAACACAAATGCCAAAGATAGTGTAGTATGTCCAAAGTATTTATTAATTTAAAACATAACACAGGGCAGTATGCATGTCAGACTTCAAAACACAGTAAGCAGCAATACTGACCCCTTAGTAATGATGGCCGCCGGGCCTCCTCGTGGCTCCGGCGGCGGAATGACGTCACGCTCTGCGCAGCTCCTCCTTAGGCCTTTCGTGCTAGAGGCACATCATCAGAGGGGTCAGTATTGCTGCTTACTGTGTTTTGAAGTCTGACATGCATACTGCCCTGTGTTATGTTTTAAATTAATAAATACTTTGGACATACTACACTATCTTTGGCATTTGTGTTCTGGGGCTCCTTTTTGGAGCTATCACCCCCACAGAAATAAACACCTTTGCCATCCTGAGAGGAAGTTCTTTTACAAGGAACGCCGGGCTGACCTTAAAGGGACCCCTGTACCTGAGCTAAGAGTCTGTGAGGATCCACCGTGAGGGAGATGCTTGGCTGCCTGACCTCAGATGTACCTATTGCTTGTGATGCATGATCACACATGCGCATAACCCATGCGTTTCTGGTGAGTGCGCATTTCTGTTATTAGACGGAGCCGTGGGAATTCGTATTTGTACAGTGTACTACTGTGGACATTTATTTAGTGACTTTTTTACTTCGCTAAGCGCTGCACTCTGTTGTTCTAGAATTGTTTATGTATTTACTGTATGTATTACCTGTATCTCAAAAGGAAAAATACTGTTTGCTGTCAATGCTTATAAAGTACTAGCTGGAGTTTTGCTTCAGTTTGTTAGTGTATCTAAATCCGCAAGTACATCTAACACTACTCTTCCCTAGATTAACAATGCTGCTGTCTGCTATGCCCCTGTGCTACTTCATCCAGAGTGTAGGTACTCTAAAACAGGAGGTGTGTTACTGGCAGGACCACCAAGGGAAAAAGCCTAGAAAAGAAAACTAATGCAGCCACCACATCTAATGATTGGTAGGCTGTTATATATTAGATAGATGGTTACTATAGCACTGTCAATCACCCATGCAGGGAAAGGAAATGACCAAGTGGGTAGAATATAGTGCTGCTCCCCTAGAACAGGTCCTGGTTACCTATATAGTGGATGCAAGAAAGACAAAAGGGGTACACCCATCTAAATGTAGGCTGGTTAATAAAATAAATTGGTCAAATAAATAAAATGCATAAAAAGGAAAGCAGGCATATCTGTGTGTGGAGAAGACCTCTCGGTATCCTGGCTCTCCTGTGCAGAGTTCAGCAGACTGCAGCTGACTATGCGCAGAGATTGGCAGGTGAGTGGCTGGTGCTTCTGCAGAGTTCTGCGCAGGAGTGTTGGGTGGGAAGACTGTCAAGCTGTCAGGCTGGTGTGGAACAAAAGCCTCCCGCCACGGTTAGGTGGCTCCCTGGAGCTATCTGCAATCTTTGGGAGCACTAGGAAATGAAGTCAGCATGTTGGGGGCATGGTTACATGTTTCGGGGCAACAGGCTCCGCCCCTTTCTCAAACCAAGGAGGAGTTTAGTGTATGTAGGAGACTCGACATTTATATTGAGCATGTGGGTGGGGCTGATTTATTTTAATAAACAGCCTACATTTAGATGGGTGCGCCCCCTTTTTGTGTTTCTTGCTAGAAATTATATTTTTGGTTTTGTGTTTATTACCATTTTAACTGTTCCATGAGGTCTGGGAGGCATGGAAAAGTAGATTTACTTTCCTAGTCCTTCACACCGTTGTACTACTAGACTTGCCCCCAAAGCATCTTCTCCGCTGTATTCCAGTGGTCTAAGGTCCTACATTGGACTTGATGCTGAGGGACAGTCCACCTCCAGAGCACTGTCTGCGGGGGAACAGAAGATCAGGTAACTAAAACCACTTTTCTCATTCTCTAGACTAAATAAGCAGTTAAACCTTGCAGTGCGGGTGCAGCTCCACTACAGAAGAAATTTTTCATATTTTTGGAGTTGGGCTTTAAATTTCTTGGCCTGCACACCTGTGGTCATTATGAGAAAAGTCCACTCTTTCTTTTAAGACTTGGTTGATTTATTCTTTACTATGCAGAAAGCTGCATGAGATGCGGAAACGTGCAAAGGTGGGCAGGAACAACCAAATGCAAAAGTGGGATAGAACAAATAAAACTTCCATAAGAACACGGACACAGTTAAAAACTATGTCACTAAGATCTCACGGTTGAATTATTCCATACATATAAGAAGCCCAGGGCTTATTTGACCTACCAGGTTCAGTCTATAAACTAAACTGTCTATTCTGTTTTTCCAACAATATAGGACAATCAAGACAAAATGAATAAGAATGCAGCACAAAATAATACCTAGGCTTGGTGGTTAGTATTGCTATATTACTTTTTCTGAATTCTAAGTATGATTACAGTCATTAAAGTATATGTGTAGCCAAGCCTTTTTTTCATTTTTGGATAGTGTATTGAAGGGTAATTTTTTTTTCTGTCTGTTGTACATTTTCCTTCATTTTCTGTCCCGAAAACGCACCAGGAAGTGAGAAGATAATGCCCTCAAAATGAAGGTAATTCACTTCTTACACGACTGTCACCTATACAAGTGCCTTTATTGAATCCCCTCTATTTCTTTTCCACTATCAACTCAAAATATTGGATTTTCCCTAACTTTTAGTTCTGTTGTCACCGGTGACAAATCTAAAATGTTAGATTTCCCATAGTTTTGTGTGTCAGTGGCAATGGTCATCAGGACAAATATGCAGGGTGAATCTACCCAGAGGGACACAGACAGCAATAAAGAGTTGACAGGATTATAATCCTCCCCTACCCTATACAAAACTAACAACTAGTTTGGGCTATACAGGTATATATACCTTTAGGTTCTTCGTGATTCATTTCCTAATATTCCAGATCTACATACTTTTCTAAAATAACTACATAATATCTCACTATGGCATTTAATTACCTTATGATGGTGTATCACAGCTGTCTGGTATAGCAGGCACAGAGGTTCAGTATGATGTAAGGACATGATAACAATGTGTCTAGCCGGACACATTGGTGGAATTATTTAGCAGTTGAGGTTTGAATTCGGAACAGAAGAAAGCCTTGGTGACCCTTTACCAGGTTAAAAGAGGTTTTCTCTGCTCTTGATCCAGGTTTTCCAGATCCAGATGATTTCAGATATAACAATCAAAGAGAAGATAAACATTGTCTGGAACATCACATGGCATAGCTTCAACAGCTATTTGTGCAAGACTTTAGGCGTATGATAAATTTCAGTTTCATTTGTTTCAGGTTGTATAAGAACTGTAGCTACTTCAAAGTGTTTCCAAATGCTTTGTAAAGCTATGCTGCATATTTATTGTAGACAAAGTTTTTTTTTTGTTAAAGTGCACCTGTTTCCAAACTATATTACTATGTAGTACTACACATTATTAACAAATAGTATGAGAAATTTAAAACAAACACTCAATGACATCTCTAGGTACTTTGGAGTAAGTCAGTGTCAAAGCTCGCAACAGACCATGAAGTCCCTGCTGTCATGGAAAATAGGTGCTATGCTTTCAGTGCCTCAGTAAATTTTTAATAAATTTCTCCACAGTGACTGCATCTACAGAGGTAACTGAGGGGTAATTTTAAATATATTTTATTGCATGATGGAATTTTGTATGTACTTTAACATCTATAGTCTTGGCACAGGTGCAAAGATTTAATGATAGAAATGGATCAGCTCTTTAGGTCTTTTCTGCCTTTTTTCCATCAAAGGACAAGAGGCTACTTGAGTAGAATATTAAATATACAGACCCTGGGTCCTATCTCCACCAGGGGTGTCCCCCAGCCTGGTGGGGAGGTAGACTGTGCCTAACAGCCCCTCCACAATAAGAACCACCTGGTATCTGGTCCAATGATGGAAGAAAGCAACAATCAGTAGTGGATTTTGTTAACATAAAAGAAGATATCATGGTATTTTGTCAGACAAGCCAACATAGCCAGGTGATAATTACCAAATGCATGGAGTAAGTGCATGGCTTTAAGCCGGCCATACATGGATCAAAATTCAGCCTGTTCAGCAGGGACCGCTTGAGTTTCAATCCATGTATGGGCAGACTAGTTGTACCTCCAAAATCGGTTTGGGGTTTTCATGAGCTGTAAGCCATAAAATCAACACAATTTTGACAATCACGGCTTGAACTATCTTGCTTTGCATGTAATGAGTCTATCTCATATATTCATTTCACCTTTTAAGTTGCATTACTGAAATAAATGAACTTTTGCACGATATTCTAATTTTTCGAGTTTAACCTGTATATGCTATCTGCCAATGAATTTCCTGGACTCAATGGGGTTTATTTACTAAAGCTGGAGAGTCCAAAATCAGACTCCCTTCTGCATAGAAACCAATCAGCTTCCAGGTTTCATTGCCAAAGCTTCATTGAACAAGCTGAGGTTAGAAGCTGATTGGTTTCTATGCAGAAGGGAGTCTGATTTTGGACTCTCCAGCTTTAGTAAATAAACCCCAATGAGTCCATTAGTTACAAGCCCTTCTTATAGATGAAAGGCCCCGGTGCTGCTCTGGTGCAAGTGCTATGGATTGGTTCCTGAAACGTTGTCTCAATTGGATCTTGTAAATTATAAATAATAAATATGAATTTTTTTTATTGTGAATTATATATTGAATTGTTTAAATACTGCTCATGGCTAGGTTAATAGTGGGGCTTTTTTGTGGGTTTACTTGAGAGGTTGTTCCAATTGTTTACCAGGTGTTTGTGTTGTAGATACTGCATTGACTCAGGCATATATCAAATTGCAATGTCCTAAATCAAACAGGATTTTTTCTGCTGATATGCTTTTTTCTATATTTATTGATTTCCTATTTATCAGTAGGGATTATTTTAGAGTCCTTGATCGACCATCGAGTGCCTGGGAGTACTATCCAGGGGGGTGGGTGCTCTGCGTCCCCTTATGATGTAGCGCACTCTTGTGGGTCTGTCTGCCGCAAAGTTCCAACTTCCAGCCTTTTGGTTCGCTTAGACTTCCAGCAGACTTGTGAGCATGTGCAGGCCCAATTTGGGCATTCGTACCTGGCCGGTAATTATCGGCAGGGTGGGGGGAGGGGATATATAAGCTATCTTTTGCTGGCTGTATGGCTGTTACACGCAGCCTTTCTGTGACCTCGCAAGCACATGGTATATAATAAAGTTTTAGGATGGTTAATTTTGTTCTGTCGTGTTTAGTTGAATACTTATTTTTGTTCCTTTTCTCTGTCTTAAATTTGAAGGTCTTTATGACTGTTTGGTGGGGTTACTCCTGCATCCTTAAAAGTATTTTGTTGCAGACTTTTATTGCTGAATTCACTGAGGTGAATAAGTTCGCCAATAGGGGAATGTATGTATGTATATATATATATATATATATATATATATATATAATTTTTTTTTTCTGTACTGAGATGTTGATATGTTTGTTAGTAGGGAGGTCCGCATTGGTGGGTCACAGCTTTTTCCCTATTTTGGCTCATCTTGGACTCTTTTATAGAAGTGGATATAGCGGTGGATGCTTGTTTGTTGGGTTTACACACCTGGTAAGAACGGCCTTGGCGAGTTAACCCCACAAAAACCCAAATTTTGTAGATATTGATTTTGTATGTATTGTATTGATGATTCTGTTACTATTTTTTGTAATTGTGTAAAGTTAAAATTGTTTATTGTTGTATTTTAGTTTTCTAGTGGCAATTATATGCAACTACCTGCAAATCTCCTGAAGAAGCCAGAACTTTGACAAAACAAGTTGGAATTGTTGCATTGTGAACTTCAAGCCATGTAAAGTATCATGTTGGTTTTATATTTTTCAAAACTACTAATGTGATGTAGTTTTTTTCTATGTTAATATAGAATAAAGCTTTGTATTGATTTTAGTACATACTAAGTGTCAAATTTGTTGAGCACCTAAAAAATCCCTTTTCCTCTCATATTATTATTATACAGTATTTATATAGCGCCAAAGGGTTTGCTCAGTGCTGTACAATAGCAAGGGGGACAGAACATGAGACAAGACAGAAACAATACAATACACGAGGGGTTCGGGGGCCCTGCTCTTTCGATATTCACAATATGGGATGTGGTGCTAGCTGATCTCCAGCCCACCTGAAATAAACATAGAATTAGTTGATCTATTAATTAACTTTTGTACATCCAGCCTTTAGGGTTTTCCCAAATGATCAGTGCCGTTGGCTATAGTTGACAACACTGATCGATGTATTCTGATGATATGGAAGGCTCCCCACTCTCAGAATATAATACCATATCAAGTGTGTGGATAAGGGAATCAGATTTTGTTTTTCAACTGGTTTGTTGAACGACAAAAAAAAGAAGAAAGGAATGTATGGGCCGCAAATCACGATGGACCAACACACAGAAGATGGTGCTTTATTAATCTCCTGTATTGTTTATAATAAAAACAATAAGGACATATGTTTCTCTGCAATAAATGTTATTCAAGCTGAGAGTGATTTTCAGTTATATCTCAGTCATCATTGCTAATGCCTCTAATAATTGATGACTCAAAGTCTGGAAAACAACGGTAGAAAAGGTATACGGAAGACAAAAAACTTTACGAAACAACATTTATATCACCAGATGGAGTGAGCAAAAGGTGGTAATTCAAAGAGGTTCTCTATAGGATGAAGGGTATGTAGAGGAGATATATTAGATGTAAACGATACCATTTCATGGGATGCATTACCTTTAGGAGAAGCTGTGGCCAGGCTATGGATATTCAGGAATTAACATATTCTTGACAAGCAGTAAATTAATCTTGAAAGCAAGCTCTTGCTGACCTCTGCAGGTGCATGCACTTGGAGAAATTAATCTTCAAAGTTCATAACAGAAGGCCTCTCAGGAACTCAGCTAAGCCTGCTACCATTTTTCAGAATACCCGCTATGTATTTATTTTACTTTTATCAGAGCATACTCCATGCTGGCCCTCAATACCATTGCATAACCCTAAACTAATTTGCTTTCAAAATATGGCTGCCTTGGAAACTACTTACAAGGTACTCTCTGAGTAGCACTTAGTCCCTGCTAGGATTGCCAGATTTGTCTCCAACTGTATACCCACATGCATCCAGGGCTTCAACAATATAGGCACCCATCTACTGTACATATGTGGTGGACTTGCTAAGCAATTAGGAAGTACTGGTCAGACATTTTTACTATCCTTTCCAAACTACTTGGCATCATTATCCACCCAACCCAACGATAGCACTCCTGAATAAGCATCCCCCTTACATCACCAATGCACAATTTAAGCTCCTGTTGTGATGGATTTGGTAAAATGCCTATTTAGTTTCCTATTGAATATATATATATAAGCTATTTCTATAAGTTTTATAAATATTTACTTTTATACTTTAATACATATGTTGTGTGAATATTTTCTGCCTGCTGGGCTTTGTGGTACTATAAGAAATCCTTGCTTAAGAAATGTCTGCTCACACACACAGACCCCCTCCCACCGTGTGATTTGGAAGACAAAATAATGTTTTTCTATAGATAAGACCTGGAAAAAGATCACACCTATACCATGACGGAGATTGTTTTCGTGTGGAAATGACCAATCAAAGACTAATATAATGCTTATGCTGTTCTCACATGACTCTCGCATCATTCTGCATATATAAGCTCACTTTCTCATTATAATAAACTAGAAGTATTCATAGACTGAACTTGTGTGTCAGCGTGAGTCTCTTCCAGTGTGCGCACATTCCAAAGCTAGCGTCATAAATTAGGACAGGAACAGATAAGCACTGGACGATTCAGTCCTTGACTAAATCACTGTTACAAGTCACAAGCGCCTCTAAACAAACTAGCTAAGGCCTGGAAAACCCCCAGGCTCAGTCTTACTGAAATCCAAAATAAAATCACTCAAACTATGATTCCTAGAAAACTTGAAGCCACATTGCAGGAGAGAGTCCCCAAATACACCAAAATATGGCAACCTTGGATGGGTAACTTTCTACCACCAG
Organism: Staurois parvus; assembly: GCF_062004578.1. Taxonomy (NCBI): domain Eukaryota; kingdom Metazoa; phylum Chordata; class Amphibia; order Anura; family Ranidae; genus Staurois; species Staurois parvus. The sequence goes on along the minus strand of NW_028317813.1, from coordinate 21,472,339 downwards.
GCTTTGCCTTCTTATCTAGAACCCTGGAAAAGTCCACTAATACAGTTCTCCATCGCTCAGTTTGGTTATCGACAACCTTCTTGAAACCCTGAAACCCCTTCACACTCTCCCTTACCCCCCTCCCCCCCCCCACACACACACACACACCACCATCACACACCGTGCATTCTTGCATTCCCTCCTAAATCATACTACTTTGTGTTCAAAAAACATAAATGTGTGCAGGTTTATATAGTTATATAGTTAGTCTGGCTGAAAAAAAGACAAATGTCCATCCAGTTCAACCATTAAAAAAAAAAAAAAAGTTATAATCCTATACTCACAGTTGATCCAGAGGAAGGCAAAAACAAACCCAGCAAAGCATGATCCAATTTGCTCCTGCATGTAAAAAAATCCTGATCCCCGAGATGCAATCGGATATTCCCTGGATATATATATACAGCAAATGCAACTTTCATCTGTAAATCCCCAGGAAAAATTGCGCAAGTGTAAGCCGTGTACCGGGGTGGGCTCCCCAGGATACAGTGAAGTCACGAACGAGGAAAGCAACCCCAACACCAACTTTTGCCACAACAGAATTTTACTTAGATGTGGCAAATAAACACAACCACAAATGCTGGAAACATACAATAAATTTACATACACCCAGCCCAAAGGCTGAGACCCTTGTGCTGCACAGCACGGCGCCTTCTGATGGATGAAGGTAGAAAGTGAAGTAATTTACCTACTGGCGGGCACAACTAAGCTGCCACACCTTACCTGTTATTACCCTAAAAGAGCAGGAATCAGTGTATGGGTGTATGGTATGGGCTAGCCTGCGGTGCAGCACAACAGCTTACAATCTTACACAAATCTACAGTATTCCCTCTCCCATAACTGGTCTTGTAGCACATGCCTGAGTATTCCTTCTGAGCAAAACACCAGTCTGGCTTGAGTTTGTAGGATTTTATCAACTCTCCAATATGAAATGTCACTTTAAGTTGTGGAGTCCTTCCAATAATCAGTAACAACACTTGTGGCCTGACACAAACAGAGACCCTAACTAACTAACTATAGGCCTGGACTCAGTCTCAAGGTGCCAACACTGAAATGAGGTGCGTGCACGATCTTACTGACCCAGGTCTGCTTTTCATCCGCTGGTGACTCTGAACAGAACAAATGTCTCTCCAACAAGCATGCGGTCTCACCGTATATGTTGCTTAGTTCCTCTGCTCTCATCAGCCTTCCTGGCAGTAATCTCATCAGCATTTCTGGCAGCAATCTCATCAGCTTCACTTAGCTACAGCTCTGGTTACGGAGGGACGCTTTCACACCTGGATGTCATCAGATTCTCAGCTCACAGGGCCCCTTATTCACCATGCTCCAAAACATGGCTTCTCTCTCTCCTTCCTGTTCTCTCCAACTCTGTGTGCAAAAAAACCCCACCTCTTCATGAATATACAAATATCTATGCAGTCTGAGGCTGTGTTAGAAAAACAGTGACATCTTGTGGCTAAACCGCAGAATGTCAGTCAAAACATTAATTTACTTCCACACAAACAGTGTTCAAACAATGAGAGCTCTTACACAAGTATATGATTATACATAACTAAAATAGCATTGTGTTGCGCTAGAAAAATAAAAAATTTAAAAAATGTACAATATCACAAATTTTATTACATAAATACAAAAAAATGTGAGAAGTAAGAGTCCAAACAAATAAAAAATAAAGGTCAAATTTCCAAAAAAAAGAGGCAAAAATGTCCCAGAAACCAAAAAAATTCCTTTAAACCTGCAAAGTGTGAAATTTTCATGCTCAGCAGCACTGTCAGCAACATCCACTACCCCCCAGAGTAATGTCAAGATGCAAGCTTACCAAATCTATTTGACCCCCTTACTCAGAGTAGTCATAAGATGCTCAACCAGTTAGCATGGACATCTCCAACGCATTCTCAAATCCTCCAAAAAAGATGGGACCCAAAATACCGTGGGTAGATCTCCCATTGGTGAAAGTCATGCAGGAGCAAAGAAACACTCCACATAGTGTAAATACCTTCTAAAACATTTATTTAGCGTAACATTGCACTCACATGGAAATAAAAACAATGATCAAACAAGGGATCTTTTTGGTTTCGGGGACATTTTCTCTTCTTTTCTTTGAACTTTTTATTTGGACTTTTATTTTGATTTGTATAGATTCTTCTCACTTTTTCATTTTTTATATTTATGTTATAAAATTTGTGATATTGTGCATTTTTAAATTTTTTTGTTTTTGTAGCACAACACAATATTACTTTAGTTTTGAATGTTTGAAGGGATATCTTCTTTCTGCTTCTTAATTTGAGCACAATTTGTGTGGTTTATATATTTTTTTTTTATGTATGTTTAAACATGCTTCATAGTAATCTACTGAATTATCACTATTTTTTGTCTGTACCATATAACTTGAGCTGTACCTGCAAACAATTTTGAATAAAATATTGAACAAGAAAAACATGCTATAGAGCATTTTTTCATTGAATGAAGCCTGCCCCAAAACCACCTAAAGGTTTTCCAAGCTCTACCCTGTCCTTTTTTTTTTTCTTGGACAAAACAGCCATTAAGAGGAGTGCCTCCTTGAGCTATAGACACAAGCTAAGTCCTCCCCAGTCTCAGACATTCTCGATGCCCTTTCCTACCCCACAGAGGAGCTCAGTTACTGCAGCCAGAGAGTGCACTATGCATGTTTGGAACTTGGTAGAAGACCGCTTGGCGCTTTCTCCTGTACTGTTACAGGGGTGTGTCTCCTAATAGCTGCCCTGTTCTAAAAAGAAGACATGATGGAGCTTGAAAAACATGGGATATTTTGGGGCAAACTTCACTCATTGCTAAAATGGCCTACAGGTATGGAAATTGCATTTTATATTTTAAGCTGGTTAGTTCAGGGTTATGTAATGGTATTTAAGGGGTTTTCTATTCTGATAAAACTAATTTAAACCCTTTAAAGTGTAGCACTACCCCCTTAGGGGTTGCTGATGAATTTAGGTCCCCCCTATAGTCCTGCAAAGCCAGTCAATCTGAATTCCCCACACAAGCTTGCATTCGGAGTCAGAAATCAGTCCTTGAGCTTTTGTTTTGTTGTTTATTGAGGGGATTAGAACTGGGATAGGGTAAGGGCGGGTATAGGATGCCCAAGGGAACCGACAACTACGGACAAACTTTCTAGAACTATTCACAAGCTTCTCTTCTGCAACACAGTCTCTGTTGAAGAGCTAGCCAGAGTCTCCAGGGTGTACCACCCCAGACCCTAGATGAAATTCTCCTCTTCACCCAGAAATCTGGAGGTCTTTTCCTGAGCAGGGGGATCTGGCTCCTGTCCATTTAAATGGGTGGACAGTCACCAGTAGGGGGCTAATCTGGTTTCCCACCAGAGTGCTCCTTCCCCTATCTGCCCAAGGGGTGCATGTATGCTTACTCAGATTCTCTCCTGTACTGCTTGCAAGTTGGCTGCTGCTACCAGTCATATCAGCTGGGCTGCTCCTTCTCTGTCATACAGGTGGTCCTCACTCATGGGGCCAGTGAGCTCCAAGTTTTTCTCCTTTCCAGCTCCAGGCGTGCAGGCAGGGCCATCCCACTAGGTCTCCTGGCAATGGGATGAGCCCTGTCTGCAGGCCTCCTCAAGCATCACATCTTCCTCTCCATACTTTTCTCCTTTTTCCACCCAACTCTCCTGCTACTGAGTAGGCTCCAACACTTTTTAAGGGAGTCCAGCTCCCTGCCAAGACGTCTGTTGGGGATTGGCTGAGGTCCCTCAAGAGTGCAGCCAGCCACACCTCAGATTCACCCACTGCCTCCAAGGCCCTCTTCCAAAAACCTCAGAGCAGGGGGAAATTTCAGAGGGGGTAACTTGCAGAGCCTCTCAGCCCTGACCACAATTTGATTCTTCTGGCTATCACACCTGAACTGCTACTCAGCTTCTGTCTAATCATTAGGATCTAGCTCCCCCAAGCTAAACTTGGAGGGTGCTATAAAAGTACAGACAGCAAGTGCTCTGAAAAAGAAAAGCAGGCTGAGCTGAAGTGCTGAGGGGCCCTCTGCTATGAACTCTGAGGATTCATTTCTCCAAGAACATTCAGTTGCAGATGTCAGTGAGAGCTTGTTTTAAAGCTCATTTACTGCTTGTCAAGAATATGTAAATTCCTCAATGTCCATAGACTAGCCACAGGGCCTCTTTACTGGGAATACATCCAATCAAATGGTAATGTTAACATCTAGCAATGTTCCTCTACATACCCTTACATCCTATAGGGACCTCTTCATTTACCACCTTATGATTCTGAGTGGCCTTTTGCTATGAAGTTTGAGGATTAATTTCTCAAGTGCATGTAGCTGCATAGGTCAGTTAGGGCTTGTTTTAAAGCTCATTTTCTACCTTTATTAAGGTGCAACATCCAATGTCACTCCATTCAGTTCTGCCAATACATTTCAACTGATAGGCCATCGTCAGGAGCTGGCAGGATCCATACGTGCACAGCTGGTACAGATTCAGCCTTGGAGACTCACATCTGTAAGCACAGCCTAACATGGTTTAACTAAGTATTGATTAGGAAGGTTGACAAGTTCTGCAACCAACAAACATCAGTTTTCTCTTTTCTTTAATAAACCTTTGTTTTACAATAAAATAATAATTTGCACCTTTAAGGTACTAGGTACTTTACTTACGTTAGCAAGTGGTAGAAAAAATATATTAAATCAATTTAAATATAATTTTGTACCACTACCAAATGTTGAAAAGTCCAAGCTGAATATGCAATCTGCTGCATATGACTGTATAGGTATTTGTGACACCTTCCAGTGCCATACTGGGCTGTGAGGATCACTAACCAGGTACAAGTACCCTGGAACTTCATTTATATATACTGAGAATTTCAGCTGTTTCTGTCAGCCCCAGTACTGATTGTAGTATGAGCTGTATACTTGGAGCTCTCTCTAGTGGCAATTTTCTTTATTGCATCACCTTTTCAGTTGCATTTTGTTTATTGTAGTTTGGACATTTTTAGGAAATTATTATTACAATTATTATTATTATTATCATCAACAGATGGAGATAGAGTACATCTATGTGTAGAGAAGGGGCCTGATTTATTATTTATTTATGATTTATGATTTATTATGATTTATTATGATTTATTATAACTTAATGTTATGTTTGAAAGTCCATCTTTTGTAATACTTGCTGGAACAATCTGAGGCATTTTCTCTGAATTTTTGAGAGGTAAAATTTCCTTTTCTTTTTAAGCAGCCTTCCATTGGGGAAAGAGTAATAGGATTTTTCTTCAGCTTCTCAACAAGGAACTGACCTTCTTGCTTCTCCTGATTCTTCTGTTTGCCTCCTTACAGCAAGCTATTAGCTATTACTGTAATTCGGTGAATTAAAAAAAAAAATCACCCTTGCAGTGAGGTCTCCTGCACTGCAAGGGTTAAATCCTCATTATGTCAAGAGGTGCACATTGCAGGTTCTATCACTTGCCTTATACCCTACTCCGACCTACTCTTGTGTCCTCTTTCTCCCTCTGAAACTTCGGTGTGAATCTGTGGACGCAGTGAATCTGTGGGCTCAGCATCGGCTTCATACCTTTGCAGTGCGGTTGGAGTTGGGCTTTAAGAGAATTCTATGCCTCCTTATAACTTTACACAGAAACTTAGCAGAGGTTTGGCTGCATAAAGGCTAAGTTCACGTTTTGGAACATGTTACATGGTACACCAGTATCTAAGGTATAAAATGTAACATGTTCCTAAGCACTATCCCCCCTCACCCCCTGTGCCCCCACCCCATGACAGTAGTTGTGGGTTTTCAGCCGTTGTCAGATTTAAAATTGGCACGGCTGAGGGCTCTCTCATAAAGTTGTGTCCTTTATTCACAGAGATTTGTGAATGAATAGACTACAAGCCCCTTCTTCCACTGCAGAATTGTACAGTTTTCAATAGACTATGAGTGTTCATTTCATTTGCTTCATTTTATCTGGCCCTTGAGGCATTATTCCCTCACTGTCAGCAACAGTCGGGTATAGTTCCTGCCACTGATGGGGCACTATTCCTCCCACTGACATCAATGATTAAGTCGAAAGAGCCATTCAGCCTAAGCATTTATGCTACCTGCAGTACAATCTGCTAGGCTCCTAAGAGCTCCAAACTGGAGAAACATATGTAGCCCCCTGGTCCTATACTGGGGTTACTATGCAAATGTAGTTTTTGGCTGGGCTGTAGTTAGCTCAGACTAATTATACAGTTTCTTATTTGGCTTTCCCCTAATCTCAGTTGGGTTGTGCATGACTCGCTGTCACCAGTAGGCATCACTGGTACCACAGGTCATAGTATGAGATTGCACAACTAAACTGAGTTCTGAATATTTATATTTCTTCCAGACAGTCCAGTAGGAGGTTCTATGGCCACTGGTGTATTCTGGGAGAGGATATATATATTTGGGGTGGCCCATGTGCTCGCTCTCTTGCCTCAGGCTAAGGCCTGAGGAGGTACTGCTGGAGAGAGCACCATGCTAGGCCCAGAAGCCTGTCTGGACCTACCTGCTTAGAAGTGGCCCTGAGACTGGTCTGCCTGGAATGGAGGAAGCCAAGTCAAGGTAAGAAGATCCAGGGGAGGCCCCTTGCTGGAGAGAGCCAGGATGAAGGCTAGTCTCTCAGTAGAGCTTGGTGACTCGCTTGGAGGACGCACACTAGACTCTGAAAATGTGCTTTCAGTGTTTCTGGGTTGGCTTAAAGATTCTGACACTGTGAAGCTGGACTGGTGCCCAATTTCTGTTCTGATCTCCTCTGTTTTTTTTAGCTATGGACCCAGCCCTGGGGTGAATTCTAGCTCACTGTCTGCCCTTTGGAGGTACTATCCTGTCTTCAGGGGAGTCGGGGGGGTGCTACATTTTTGGTGCCTAATATGGGGCCTGGCAGAATAAGTTGCTGTTGTCCTTAGCAACCAGTATTTTTATCATGACACCCGGGGGGATCATGACCTGTAACATCCAATAAAGCCTAGAGACTGTTTACACTGTGCTGTACCAGTGTAGAAGAACCCAAGTTTCATGCTAAGAGTGAGGCCTCCTGGACTTTGTCACTTTCTCTAGGAAGACAGGGGTTAACTGCAGATCACAGTTCTAGTTACATGATCTGCGTGGAGACAGAAGAATCCTGGGAGCTATGTGACCAGGAGAGCAAGTGGGAGGAGCTACCACTTGCCACCATGCCAGGGAGCGCTGTTTGTCTCTGGCACTATGGATAGATAGAGCCTGAATTATCTCCTGTGCCAGTTGTGGAGTTTAAAATGTTTGCTATTGGCTCATCTACAAGTGCTGTGCTGCCTGGTACCCTGTTGACAGACGCCGCTGTCTGAATAAAGCCACATGGTCTCTTTGTGCTCTATACTTAGCTCTGGCTCTCTGTTTTGGTCTTCTTCTGACTTCTGTATACATTTTATGAAACTTTTTTGGAGACTGCTCTGGTCAGTTTAGTTTGGTCTCTACAGTTGATTGAATTGGATGCAGGGACAGTTAGATATGGGCCAGTTTCTTATTTTTGCAGGCTGGCTGGTAAGTGTGCTGTGCTGGGAAATTAATGTTTGTTAAAGATGTTCATTGCCCTTCCATGTGCACCTTTTTACAAAGGATGATTATAGGTTGGGGTGGTTGCCACGTTTTTGTACAGTTGGTTGAATTGGATGCAGGTGTGCACTGTATGTCTTTAGCTGTCATTGCGCTTTTGTTGGGCATCCCATGCATCGTTCTGCTAACGGCAGTAAAGGGGTGGGCTCCCTCCAGGCAAACCTACCCTTAATCTATCCACTGCTAGATGTGCTCCAACTTGGAAGACTCTGAAAATTATAGAGTTAGGACTGCAGTATACAGAGGTGTATTGACATAGGCACTAAGGCATACACATATATAGTAGTTGCAAACGTGTGCAAACTAATTCCTCTATTTTTAACATTAATTGTTAGGCAGACTAAATTCATTTTTATGCAGGCTGGTAAGTGTGCTGAGAAATCAGTGTTTGTTAGGGATACACTATCTTAACCTGCTTAGAACCGTTTATTGTCATATGCAGTGCACACCTTCCTTCATTTGCACCGACTTTTAAGCATATGTGCCTGTTATCATGTCTCTAACCAGAAATTCTTACATTGAGCAATTGTCCTTAGCCTATGTAGACTGGCTAAAGGCATGTATTGCAGACATTTCCGGCATTGGGGTTTCAAGGGGAAAACATAAGTGTGAAACAGGGTGTGTCCCTAAAATATACAGTAGCCCTTAAACTGGCCATAGATGACTTGTTGTTTTTGATCTGTCAGCTTTTTTTTAGAAAGGTTACCCTCCTTGCTGACTACACTTTAGCATATAAATTAAGTTTGTGGGGCCCACTACCTCTAATAACTACACAACAAATTACAAATTTACAAAATATGTTAACACAACCATAAAAAATAGTGCAGCGCTATGGGTATGATGTAGGTCAAAGCAAGACTAAAAGTCAAAATATCTAAACGCACAATAGCATATGTCAGTTAAAACAAGACCAAAAATCAAAATGTCTAAACGCATAATATCACATGCAATAAGTCAAGGCAAGAAAAAAATTATTATATAAAAATAGTTCCGTGTTTTCATTAGAGTCTTATAAAGTGCTTTTCTTATAAAACCGTGGTGTTGTTCCAAGTAATATAGGGGGATTGTGCACTCACCAGATGCACAATAAAATGTGCATTGAACAAAAAATCCACAGAAGCTTCCTTCAGGATCTGGTCTAGAATAGGGGAAGTTGTCCTCCCTCTGGATGATTGGTCTGGTCAGGGACACCTGGAATGAATCCTCCCTCTAGGTGGGTAGTGATGGTGGGAACCCTCAGGGTGGTAAGAAGAAGATTCAATAGGCTGGAGGTCCTCTTAAGGAATAGATGGATGTAGGTCTCCTGCCATCAGTCAGTGCCACCCATCAGTGCCCAGCAGTGCCACCAGTCTGTGCCCATCAGTGCCACCTATCTGTGCCACCTCATCAGTGCCGCCTATCAGTGCCCATCAGTGCTACCTATCAGTGCAGCGTCATCAATGCACATCAGTGAAGGAGAAAAATTACCTGTTTGCAAAATTTTATAATAGAAACAAAGAAACTTTTTTTTCCCAAATTTTTTGCTCTTTTTTTGTTTATAGCGCAAAAAATAAAACACCCAGTGGTGATTAAATACCACCAAAAGAAAGCTCTATTTGTGTGAAAAAATAATAAAAATTTCATGTGGGTACAATCTTGCATGACCGCGCAATTGTCATTCAAAGCGCAACAGTGCTGAAAGCTGAAAATTGGCCTGGTAAGGAAGGGGGTATACAGTAAGGCAAGTGGTTAATCATCATTGGGATTTTTATTTTTTGCTATATAAATTAAAAAATACTGCCATTTTTAGAAAAAAAAACATGTTTCATAGTTTCTGTTTTTTTGCAAATTTTGCAAATAAATAATCTTTCTATATAAATTTAGGCCAAATGTATTCTGCTACATTTCTTTGGTAACAATAACCAAAATCATTGTATAATATATAGTTCATGTGAAAGTTATAGAGTCTACAAGCTACGATACATATATATTTGAAAATTGATCAATCCTAATGTACTGACTTATGAGAAGTAGACATTCTGAGGTATTTAGTAGGAGGTATGGCGAGTTTTTTTTTAATTTGTAATTTTTTTTTGTCACGATTTGGAAAATTAAGAAATGACTGGTGTAGCAGTGATCAAAGATACTGACTGGTAACAGTATATAAAACCCCCCTTTTTTTCCCCTTTTTTACACTTTTTTACATACAGTGACCTGAACAGTGCAGTGTTACCATAGTGACACTGTACTACTCTGGGGAAGTGATCAAGATTTTTTTTACACTTTAATTGCTAATAACAGTGATGGTCACTATTATAAGAAATCATTTTTATGAATGGCATCCATTCGTTCATAGCAATTCATTGAGTACTATTGTGATAGCTGTAATTGGCAAAGCTATCTTATGGGACAGATACACTGTGATTGGCCCTATCTGTACCATGCGATCACTGTGAACAATCACAGAGATCATCATAATAGTACACAATTAATGGCTATTAATGAAAGCCATTCATTTTGTACAACTGTCATGTGATCATTGGTCACAGCAATTACTGTACATAGTAAGGTTGGATACAGCAGGTGACAGATTACACTGCAGCACAGCACCTAGGGCACACACAAGCCACATGACTGGGAGGACATCATATAACGTCCACCCAGTCAGCCATAATTTGTCTATAAGCTGGGCAGGAAGCAGTTAAATGTGGTCACTGCTACGTGACTAAGTATCTGGAAAATGTATGCACATTTTGTTAACCATATTTGGAACCCAAATATATTGTACTAAAACACATATTAATTGTACGATTTCCTTTGTTGTGTATGTGATCAGTCCTTGTAAGACGCCTATATTAAGAAGACTATACTTGAGGTTGCGAATAGGAGAACACCTCCAAGACATTACAGCCAAAATAGAAAAAAAGAATCCCTTGCATAACATTTTAGAAACCATCATGTGTCTTAGACTGAACTATTTATGTTTCCTTTATATCTACCATTTACATCTGAAGGTATGGGATAAGATATTACAAAAAGAGGACTGCAATATATATGTATAAATATCTTAGGCTCTCTGAACCCTTAGAGTTTACATAAAAGACTCATTACATTCTTTTATATATTTTATACGGTCTTTATATTTGCCCTTTGAAAATATAGGTATTGAAATAAGATGTTATTATAGCACCCTCTAGTGTGCTACTAGGGTAGTGTAGGTAAATTTATTGTATATGACTCATGGTAACTGTGTGAGTCTGTAATTAGGCTGGGTTACTGCAGGTCAGGCTGGATGGCCTAATATGTTGAGACTCTATCACTTCCACATGGTTCTGAAGAACCATAGAACCTTCTGGAAGCCAGTGGGCAGAAGGGGTGGAGACCTAATCTGCATGTTTATGGGAGTCTAACCAATCCCAGGTTTGGAGGTCCTGGTAGAGTGGTGGGACCAGCCCATAAATATAGGATAATCAGGCTGGCAGGGAGTCAGGCAAAAGATGGAGTGCTGAGGAGACTGTCGGTAGCCTGGGCTGGGGCTGGCTCAGGAGGATCCATTAAGCATTACGGTATGAAAAGGATCAAGGCCTAGGCGCAGTGGGAACAAGGAGGACAGAGTGAGTACATCAGCACACCCAGGGTTTTACAAGGGGAGAGACTGCCACATGTGGCAAGCTTTCAATGGACAGTGCTGTGCCTAATCCTTTATTCTTGGCTTGAGAAATCTTCAGAGCAGCCAGGAGGGCTGGTAGTGTCTGCAGGCTGCAGAGCTGGGAGCAGTTCTGCAGGGGATAGGAGACATCTCTGTATGTAGTTTACAACAAGCTAAACTAACTTTCAGTGGGGATGTGAGTCCCTAGCCCGTAAGGGGCTGTTGCTAGTGATCCGCAAAGACTAACGGCTTTCAAGGAAAAGAACAGTCCTGGATCTGTTTCTGTAAATAGCAAGAAAGTTGTTCCCATGCATTGATTCAGTCAAGTTGGGCATCCCATAATCTCTATTATCCTATCAAAGTTATTTCCCATAATAAAACTAAAACCAAGCTCATGAGCTGTTCAATGACTTTGGATGCAAATGTGGACAAAGCATGTTGCTTGGCTGTGTGGAGTTAAGGGGGACCGAATAACACAGCGGCTCTCAAGACGGTAACGCTACATTACAAAAAGAGGACCACAATATATACATTATATACTGCATATTTGTTTGCATGTGCATGCTAATACATAAGATTTTTGTCATCTTTTTCCCATTGGAGTTATTTCCCTTCACTTTCTGTCCCAAAGATGCGACAGGAAATGAAGAAAAATCTCTACAAAGTTTGGGAAATTTTCCTCTTGGCCAGTTACAGTTACAAATGACAGTGGTCACCAGGACAGATAGAAAAAGTGAAACTCCCCAGAAAAGACACAAACGGCAATAACAACTTCCTGGGGTTCTAACCTTTTACTACTCTGTCCAAAGCTAAAGGAAAGAGTTTTGACTATACATAAACTTTAAACCACTTTATTAATTGTATCGTCCTTTACAATACAGACACGCTCATTATACATGCAACATCATTTCTCAGATAGTGTCTCACAAAGGATCTGTGCATTCACTAGAAATTAAGTCAAACATATACTAAACCATTATCTACTATCATGCCAAGCCATCCCTAAAACTAAAAGCCCAGCTTCAGTCAGACTTTTTTTCGTAGGTTTGGATAGAATGTAAAACAGTTTGAACCTTATATTTGTTTGTATTGCTTAATTCCCCTAATTTCTGTCCCTATGTTACCAGGACAAAATTAGGCAATGGGCCTCGTCAGGACAGGAAGACATCTAATAGAATAAACCCTGAAATGGTCTCTATCTCTGTTTTAATCCGTCTCAATTATTAATAAGTGATTTTGTTAAAAATGTATCAGTTGCATAATCCATGAACTGGGTGGACTAATTGAAGACTTCACCCAGGTATCACTTGTTTGTCTTCCAGGTTCCAGATAACATAAATCAGCAAATGGGCTTTATGATGGACCGCCTGGCACCCTGCCTGGGTGCTTCTGTCAAAGAACTGCTTCCTCACTACTGGGACACAGGAACAAGATATTATACCTGGGCATTGCACCCAAGAACTAGATGACACTAGCTTAGGTGCAACTGGAACTGACTTTATTGAAAATTCACACAGAATTTATACCACACAAAATCAGATGAGAGCTTTATCACATTATCCTAAACAATGCAACCTTTAAACTGTAATATCATTTAATACATCTAATCAGCAGCTAACAGTGATCTAATTAACAGTAAGCTAATTAACAGCTAGCAACTAACATCAAACAGTAATCTAATTAAGAGCTAGGTACCCAGACAATGTTTTGATTAACCAGGGAGTCCGCCCAGACAGTTTGGCGTCTACATAGGAATAAGTGGAGTAGAGACCAATGTGACAACATGAGTTAGATGTTGGTAAAGGAAATTTAAATGTTCAGGGCTAGTTTTATGGAATGCACAAAGCAGAGCTCCCGACTTGCTCAAAAAAATTAAAAATCAGCAGCTACAAATACTGTAGCTTCTGACTTTTAATATAAGGACACTTACCTGTCCAGGGATCCAGCGATGTCCTCACCCAAGACGATTCTTCAATTGGATTCGGCATCTTAAGTAAGGGAAATCTGCAGTCAAGCCTTGCAGCTTCACAGCCGGTTCCCTACTGCGCATGTGACAAGCGTGGTGTGCTTTGTGAATGGTTCCATAGTCCTGTGGGACCTGTGAAGTGTCCAAGAAGGTTGTGGGGGGAAGGAGGGGGGCCTAACTTCCGGCTCATATTGCCACGGTGCATCTGATCAGAAGTGGGAGCAGGTACCTGTCAAAAACAGGTACCCGCCCCCCCCAAAAGTGTCAAATGTGGCAGTGGAGGAGGGGGGAGAATGCAGACAAGTGGAACTTCCGCTTTTGGGTGAAGTTCCGCTTTAAGTTTTTCTTTGAGGGGTGTCTTATGTATTCATTGAGTTTTGGTGAATGTGAAGAATTAAATGTAGGGGAGTATTTTCAGTTTAGAGTATGAAATGTTGGCTAGCCTCTGTTTATACTGGTTTTGCTTGCCTGGAGACTTGCACTTGACATTATCAGTGCCAGGCTATGATAAAAGCGATAAAATAAAATGTACCCTGTAATGTACAAAAGTGTAATCCTTTTTTTAATGTTCTTTCTATAATTAAATCATACAAGCAAGATGTGTCTACTGACACTTCCTTCTAGATTACCAATGCTTAATTATAGAGATGCAGTATTGTCATGCACAGGACATTCCTAGACCTACAAAGAGTCTATAGGATATACACATGGCACGGTGAAAAAAGCATTAACAAAGTATGATCAAAACTGTATTTATATGGAAAAAATAATGCAATTATGTTTTATTTAAAAAACTAAATATTGTTTTGTAAGGGTTTAGTCCTTTACCAACAATCATTTTACTGGCATACTATAAAGTCGTATTTAGCTACTGTTTTTTTTACCATAATGTGATTGGGCTACCCTTCCTCTAAGTACGGCAGAGAAGAGATAGATTTAGCAAGCAACTTGATATTTTAAAAGTGTGACATGACAAGTTCTTATGAGAAAGTGCAAACTGAGGAAGTGAGATAGTTATTAGGTACAACCACAGCTCTCCACTATCATATCAGGAACATCTGCCTTGACAATAGTATTATTTACATCATAGTAGAGAATAGATAGACTTCTTCGCTTTGTTGGCACACAACAAAGGCTGACATTGGAATATAAGTTGTTTGCCTTTATGAGACTGAAGACAGCAGTATGACTAGATGCTGAAATCCCTGGTGCTCTACCCAGATGGATAGGACATCTGCCTTCACAAAGATTCATATTGTACCCCTTTGGGCTAATGATCCAGTCACTCCAGCCTATATCTTTAAAAGAAATATAAAACCTCTTTCGGCAACAAATATCTATGTCACCAGTGCATTCAGTCACGTGTCTCCGAGTTCGAGATTCCTCTTGTTTATTGCGCACTTTTAGGGCAAGGAATGGGCGGCGGTCATGAATGATGTTATCCATCATAAATAGATTCTGGCAGTCCTGACACTTCAGCTCCAGGAATATATTTTCATCTCCCACTGATACAGCTTTACCTGTGAGCATGGGCAGATATACCCTAAACCACCCTCTTTTGAAAACTTTCATGTGGATTGTTTCTCCTTCTACTGACGGGTCATCTGCCTGGTGCTTACTTGTCACTGAAATAGTAATCTTATTGCGAAATGTTGCTTTCAGATGGAACCACAAATATGCCTGGTAGATCTCCTCATGCTTGTCTTTGTCGGCAGAAAGACGAAAGTGAAGAACAAATGGAACATCTTGGAAGTTATCTATAAAAGACACAAATCTCTATATTGAATACTTTATTCCCTTTCTGTAAATTACAAAAAGGACATTAGGATTCTCGGGGGGGGGGGGGGGGGGAATCTCAAGGTGATCAAATGCACATAACCAAAGGCCAACAAAAGATCCCTAAATGCCAGGGCAAATGTTAACAGATTAATTTAAATTATCCAGCTAATACTTATTTAAAATACCTATATCTGAACTATTTGACTTACCAAAAGATGTGTAATTCTGTTCAGGTAGTTTTTGTGGTTTGGACACCCATGAAACACAGCAAAGTCAAGTCATCATCTACACTTTTTCTTCTGTAGTTAAGCAATACAGTTTGGTCACCAACCTAACCCAGCCTACATAATAAACCATGAAGAGACACCATACACTTACAAGGTCATCCTTCTGCTCTCTCCTGTAAGCAGTCTCATTGTATTAGAGTGATAGCACTGTGCTGCAGGGTGATGACAACCTTTTCCTAGTCTGTGTAGGAAAAGGAAAGAGCTAAATTCAAGGCTAATTCAACTACTTATGTCAGTTGTATGTCAATTTTGTTTTCCAAATTTAAAACCAGATAGTTTGATGCTTTTGTACCTACATAGAATCCAGCTTCAATAATGAAGTGCATGTTTATGTTGTTCTTCATAGTACATCACAGCTCACACACAGTCTAACAAAGCTAGTCATAAGCAGACCTTACTAGATATAAGCCGTGATCACACTCGTATTGACCTTTCTGGCCAGAGGGGCATTCTAATTTGGTGGGGAGAAAGTTTAAAATGGTATCAGGTAACTAACACATCTTTTAAACATTATGGTGTGATTGAAGTGGATAATTTCCTTCTCATATACCACATACTAGGCTGGGGCAGTGAAGTAAAAAGATTAACAAATAAACAAAATTACTTTAAAGTCCTTTTACATTTATACATGTGCAGTGGCCCAATGTCAACGGGCTTTTGTTCACTTCAGAACTGCATCTCAAGCCTATGGGAATGCAAACGCAGCTTAAAGCGGAGCTCCACCCAAAAGGGGAAGTTCCATTTTATGCCTTTGTCCCCCGCTCCCCATTAAGGATTGGCACCTTTGGGGAGTGGGTACCCGAATTTGACAGGTACCCACTCCCACTTCCGCTGTGATTGCCTAGGTAATTGGAAGCAGAAGTTCCCCTGCCTCCCTGTAGTCTTCTGGGACATGTGACAGGTCCCAGAAGACTACGGGGCCATTCACAAAGCGCAGCACTTCTCACAGTGGGAACCCGGCTGTGAAGCCACAAGCTGTCACAGCCGGGTGCCCTCAGTGAAGATGCCAGCGCCAGGGAGAGAAGACGACCGGTGAAACCAGCGGTGGTGAGGACACCGCTGGACCAAGGGACAGGTATGTGACTGTATTTTAAAAGTCAGCAGCTACAGTTTTTGTAGCTACTGACTTTTATTTTATTTTTTTTAGGTGGAACTCTTTAAGCAGGTCAAAAGCAGGCCAAGTGCACCTTCAAGAAATTGTTAATAATCTCAGAAGCATATTAAAAAAGATGTAAAAAGTACATTCAATTTGCACAATAAAAGCCAATGGACACAGGCCCTAGTAAGCCAGTAGGCAAAGGAGCAATGCATGAAAATAGATAAGTATTGTCTATGTAGTTTTTGCAATCTTGTTTTTACTAGTTACTGGAACACTAGTGTGAAATTGGCCTTATTTGATTGGGCAGAGAGCAATGTTTGGAGCCAAAATCAACACATAGAAAACTTTCGTATAGTCATCTAAAAGCTCTAAACTGATGAGCGGTAGAAGCTGATTGGTTTGTTTGAGATATATCACTTCAATAAAACATACCTATTCCAGCAAAGCTGATAATTTCATAGCTTTGATCACGGTCTTCTTCTTTGTCTTGTACATCGTTTTCTGCTGGCAAATCTACTGACAGGTCCTTATCTAAGTTAACTTTCAGGCACTGCAGAGCCTGTTCCAAATTGTCCTTGGAGACTGTGTTTGAGATGTTTGGCCGATGATGCAAATGAAGTTTTTTCAGGATGTTCTGTTTGGCTATTTCCAGGAGTATTTCTTTCTCAGCCTTTTCTATGGTCTGGGTGAATGTTTGGCATGATGAGCAGGACAGTTCTGTCAGTGATGCCTGCAAAGCGACCAGCAAGAGAGGCAAAATGATTCCAATTGTCATGATGTTATCTGCAGGGAAGAAAAAAAGCCAAACAGAATACAGGTACATGAATACAAAACTAGGGATGAGCAAATCTGCTGGATTTGATTCTCATAGGGTTCATCAAATCTGGATTGAAATCCTCGAAACCTGAACTTGGATGCAAACCCTATGGAAGTCCATTAGAAGGAATCTTATTACTAAATTCTCAAGGCTAATAGCCAAGCTATAGTCAAAAATGGCACGGGTAATATTTAACAAAGCAAACATTTTTTTAAAATACTGTACAGCAGAGAGAGGGTCCTTGTATGCAACTGCGGGAGTGACATGAAAAAAAAAAACAGCCATCCTTGAATTTGCATGCTTGGGAGATATCTTTTAATAATATTTATGTGGTGTTACAAAACAGTAAAATTTTTACAGACAGTGTCGCAACACCTTTTAGTGGTATGACACATATTGGATGTGTAATTGATTTTTTTTACTTTTACATTTAGATTGTCTTAAATACATTAGAAACTACCCAATCTAAATAATTTGAACTTTGAAAATAAGTAGTAATATGATTCATCTGACCAGTGGAAGTAGCAGCCACAGCAGACATTAAAGTTAAAGAAAATGTACTCTTATATAAATAAAGCTAACGTCCTCAGCTTCATACAAATTGGCCAGCAGCACAACAGATTAATAGTACAGTTTGTGAGCATCTTCGTTTCCAACTCTACCTCATTGCGTTATCTTAAAAGTTTAGTAAGTTTAGTTCAGAGTACACAAAAACACTTCAAAATCACAATCTAAACCCCCTCCCATTCCAGTATTCCTAAATATTCCCAAAATATTCAAAATATTGACTCCAGGTATGGCATGTATTTGGTAGATATTAGCCAGCATCAGGACAGTAGACAAGCACTTAAACAGAAAATAAAAAAAGACAAAGCAGGGATTACTGTATGTTGCAAACAATGAGAGTGTATTATCTTTGATACAAAAGCCACAAATTGTTTTCAGTGGCTGGACAGTATGTTTGTGTAGATTGTTTAAGCTGTAATATAAGAAGGGGAGAAGAGGTAGATTTTATTTAGAAATAAATATTACAGTGTATTTTTCTAGGGTCAGTAATCACAAATATTGTACAGTGGCTGGAAAACATGTAAGCAGCTTGTATAGGCTGTAATATAAAAAGGAGAGATGAGACAGGTTTTATGTTATACAGTGGCTAAACAGTGCAGCTTCAGTTGGCATCAACATCATCTGGAGCTTCTAAAACAGCTACAGTGTCTCACAGAAGTGAGTACACCCCTCACATTTTTGTAAATATATTATTCTATCTTTTCATGTGACAACACTGAAGAAATGACACTTTGCTACAATGTAAAGTAGTGAGTGTGCAGCTTGTATAACAGTGTAAATTTGTTATCCCCTCAAAATAACTCAGCACACAGCAATTAATGTCTAAACTGCTGGCAATAAAAGTTACCAACCCCCAAGTCTTGCTCTTATACACTACTCTGTCCCAACCTTTTTTGGTGTAATCCCACCCCTATATAATGTAGTTGAAATTTTTTATTTTTGCTTTTTTTTTCATATGTATTCACAGTATATTTTTAACGGAATTCCACTGCTTTGCTTATTCTAGGGGGGAAATTCTATGCCCAAGGGGAAGGACAGGAAGCAGTGAAAATGAAACATCTTTATAGCCATAGGCTGCTCAAATTTCCCCAAATAATGACCATCAAAGAAAAAAAATTACAGGAAAGCCTACGAGGTAGAAATACTGCCACATGGAGGTAGTTGAGCATTTCTATTGTGACCTTTCCTCCTTCACCTCCATATTCTCCCTATACGCCTCCTCCCTTTCCACTTTCACCTCTTCCACCTCCTATGTAATTACTGTTAAATATATTACTTTTAAATCACCTTACCATCTGATAAAAACAGGAAAAGTTAAAAATCTCTCCCACCCCTACATTCTCTACGATATACAGCATTTTGCTACCTACAGGACATTCAATCAATGCTCCCACACTAATGCAATTAAAAATGTGCATTCATAAATTTTTTGCATAGAAGCCCCAGGTCTGTATAAAAATATACACCTACCATTATGAGGCTGGAGGGAGTAACCAATAAACTTACAAGAATGGTGACAACACCAACATTTTGAGTTCCTTTGTCACAGTGAGCTCTGAGGAAGGGGGTTCAGCTCCCGAAACGCGTCAGCTTATCCGCACATTAGACACAGCGATTTGTGACTGTTGTTGTGGACCACACACACAGTTTTTATCATTGGTTTGTGAGTATATATCTACTTGTCTATTTATTAAACACGTGGTATACCACGGTAATGCACGATGAGAGTGCGCCCTTGTTTGTTTTTTCTTACAGTGGTAGATAGAATTCATAGCCTTTCTATTCACATAGTTCCCTTTTCAGAGGGAGTTGACATATCTGTATTAATCATTAAAAGCCTGCAGCACTGCAACCCAGCTATCTGCAGTGCACCAATTTGTGTCATTGTCCTGTGTACTTAAATGGACCATTTACAATTTGGTGATTGGGAGCAATAAAAACATGGCTCAGCCTCCTGCTTTACTGCCCCCCTTTCCCCAACTGCTCATGTAAACAAGGCTGCTATATAGCTGTAACATGAAACATGCTCAGAATGGTTAACTATGCCTTTAACATACCTGTCTGTACCTGCAAATTATATGTCAATCTCTCCATATACACTTTATCAGCAACACTACCTATGCTTTCATTATCACAGCTAAAGCTCATTGACAATTTTCCTGCTCCCCCTGTGAAAGGACGCCCAATAGTGGGAGGGATTGGATCCCTCTTTGAGAAGTTGGGAGAGTGGACAGAAACATATTTACAGCCTTTGTTAGTACAATTGTCTGGATATGTTAAAGATACATCTTTTTTACTGTATAAGCTGGCAACAGAATTACATGTGGGTCACTATGGATGTCAAATCTCTATACTCTGTTTTTCCACATAATCTAGCCATTGAGGCATTTCAATACCATTTACTTCACTATAGTATCTATGAACTAACATTTTCTGTTAGAACATAATTTCTTTGTTTTTGATGACACATTTTACCTGCAATGCCAGGGTGTGTGTATGGGCGCAAAGGTTTCACCCTCACTGGCTAATCTTTATAAGGGTTGGTGGGAGGAGCTTTTTCTGTTTTCCGATATGGCAATAACATCGCTTGGTATGCGAGATATGTAGATGACCTGGTCTTAATATGGACCGACACTGACACATCCCTAGAAGAATTTGTTAAATCTGCTAATAACAATACACTAAATTTAACATTTTCTCATGAGACTGGGAGGACCACCATCAACTTTTTAAATGTGACTCTGACGTACCCGCACTGCGGGTGAAATGCAGTGTACCTGCAGCTTTCCTGTGGGTTTGCTGTGCTTAGCTATAGACGTCTATTAAATACTGTGGCTTTTCAAGAAGTTTGCAGTTCATGGCACTGTAGCTAATCTCCCTGGACATAGACGAAAGAGAAAAATTTATCATAAATTGCAACAAAGGATTGTTCGATTGGTGGATAAAGAGCCTCGATCAACTTCTAGACAAGTTCAAGCTGACCTTTAGGCA
The DNA here is from genome assembly GCF_062004578.1 of Staurois parvus. Classification (NCBI taxonomy): domain Eukaryota; kingdom Metazoa; phylum Chordata; class Amphibia; order Anura; family Ranidae; genus Staurois; species Staurois parvus. The sequence goes on along the minus strand of NW_028317813.1, from coordinate 21,451,578 downwards.
CAGGGTACAACTGTGTCAGCTTGCACTATATGTCGCCATCTGAATGATAAGGGATGCTATGGTAGGAGACCCAGGAGGACCCCACTGCTGACACAGAAACATAAAAAAGCCAGATTGGAGTTTGCCAAAACTTACATGAAGAAAATCCTTTTGGGAGAATGTGCTGTGGACAGATGAAACACAATTACAGCTTTTTGGCAAAGAACATCATTCCACCGTTTTTAGAAGCAGAAATGAGGCCTTTAAAGAAAAGAATACAGTCCCTACAGACAAACATGGTGGACATTCACTGATATTTTGTGGTTGCTTTGCTGCTTCAGGCGCTGGATATTTTGACTGTGTGTGTGGCATTATGAAATCTGAAGACTACCAAAGAATTCTGGGATGCAATGTAGGGTCCAGTTTCAGAAAGTTGGGTCTCCGTCAGAGGTCATGGATCTTACAGCAGGACAGTGACCCAAAGCACACTTCAAAAAGCATCCAGAAATGGTTTAGGACAAAGCACTGGAGAGTACTGAACTGGTCAGCAATGAGTCCAGATCTCAATTCCATAGAGCACCTTTGGAGAGATCTCTAAAAAGCAGTTGGGAAAAGGAGCTCTTCCAATCTGAAAGATCTGGAGCAGTTGGCGAAAGAAGAGTGGTCCAAAATTCCAATAGAGAAGTGTAAGAAACTTATTGATGGATAGAGGAAGCAATTGATGCCAGTTATTTTTTCCAATGGGTGCACTATCAAATATTAAACTGAGTGTGCCAATAATTTTGTCCAGTCCATTTCTGGGGTTTTGCATGGAGTGTGTCAGATTTGGCTTTTTGTTTCTATACTTTTTTGTGTCATACCAATACAAGCAAAAGAAATAAACATAAGAATGCCTAAACATTTGCAATTGCAATAATTTTCTGGGTGAAGTGATGCATTATCTGACAGAAATGCAGGAGTGCATGTTGACTGGTGAGTGCGTGTTGACAGGTGGTGAGGAGGTAATAAGTTGCCTCCTCGCCACCTAATTTAAACTTATGATTGCCATGCAGTGCATGAGATTTCAATACAGTAGTACAGCGACTAGAGGTTTAAATCAAGTGTGAGGAAGTGACACTGTGCTTGGTCATCTTTGACTTTTCCCATATTGTTTATGTAGATCTCCACCTGTTTAAGGTTGCCTATCCCTGGTTTAAAGTATAACTAAAGGAAACATTTTTTTTTTTTTAGTTTTGGGTGGAGTGGAGATGGATTTGAATGCTTGTCAGTTTTTTTGCTGTCTGCGCCCCTGTTAAGCTAAGTTCACACCTATGCAGTGCTTTTTGCGGTCTGCTTTGTGTTTTTACACATGTTCGTGATGCGGTTTGAATTTTTTCCAACTTGTCGCTGGGCAGATTAAAATGCAAGATGCAAAACGCATCAAAAATGAGTAAAAAAACATGAAAATGTATCAAAAATGCACTACATGCATTTCTGCAGTCTCCACTGAAGTCTATTGAACCAAAACGCAACATTTTGCATTTAGAAAAGTCCCTGGCCCTTTTCAAAAAACGCACCGGGTGAAAACGTGGAGATGTGAATGTGTCCTTAGGGAGATTCACCCTCTCTGCTTGTCCTGTTCACCATTATCATTGAAAGTGAAACTAAAAGGACACTAGTTCTGGTGACCTGGGGGTCCCCAAGGAAATACCTTAATTTGCAGGGATTTCCTCACACTTCTGGTATGGCTGTAGGACAGGAATTGAAGGGAAATCTGTGAAATGGGACACAGATGGTGAAAAAAAATCTGACGGGTTATAAACCTCCTTTACTCTATCCATATTAAAAAAAAAAGTTTTGCCTATGGTTCTATATTAAAATCTTTATGTTAATTACACAGACATTTACAAGGATACTAGAAAGCTATTAGGATCAACACATCCAAGGGCTGCTTATGTATATAACAGAGAAATAACATTTTCATTATTATTTTTTTTGTTGTATACTTATATGTACGCAGCCAGCAGGTGGAGCTCTAGGCTCTTTTTCACATTTACCAGGTTAAACTTAACTACTTTCCTGAAAAAAAGACAGCGGGGGACAGTTAGGCAGACCATACATGGAGAAATTTCTTTCCTGCAACCACAATTTGCAGTAAAGAAATTCACTAGATTCCCCCATCAACACAGTCAGTGTTTATGGTGGAATTCCTCCTGCTTTGCCACACAGTGATTATTGTTATTGACTATACCAGCCGCTAGTGATAATCTGGTTATATCCAAGTTGATTGATCATTCAAGTTGACTACATTCAGCCTGCCCATACATGGTTTATATCGAGTCTGGTTCAAACCTTATATGGCCGCCATTACTAAATCTGGCGCACACAGAATCTGGTGCAGCTGAACAACTGAATCACAGGATACACAAACACACAAACATGTACACTACGCTGTAGGATTCTATACAGAGCTTTAAGTAAAGGACAGCCTAAAAAAAGATATTATATATAGAGATGAGCGAATCGAAGTATCCGAAGTGGAATTCGAGTCGAATATCGGAAAAATTTCGATTCGTGCCGAATCCGAAAAATAGCCTAATTCGGACGCGCGAATCGAAATTTTTCAGAAAATGGCGGCTGACATGTGCGGCGACGGAGCGGGGATGTCTGGGAAGGCGCGCAGACAAGGCGCGCTGACCCATAATGCATTCCTCAACTACATGTGATCGCATCAGCCTATCAGCAGCCAGCCAGCCAGCACTGTGTAATGGTCGAGCTATAAATAGCGGCCATTTTGGAATTCTTCATTTGCCTGCAGTTATTGAACAGAGGCAGACCGCTCTGTACTAGGGACAGGGACAGAGTTAGGGCCACAGAAACGATAATTGGGGACAGAGAAAAGTTACTTAGGGACAGAGAACCATTACTCAGGGACACAGACTTGTTAATGAGGGCCACAGAATCGTTATTTAGGGACAAAGAAACGCTAGTTAGGGCCACAGAATTCATAATCAGGGACAGACAGAATTGTTACTCAGTGCCAGAGAATTGTTACTTAGGGCCACAGAAACGTTATTAGGGCCACAGAATTGTTACTCAGGGACAGACAGAATTGTTACTGAGTGCCAGAGAATTGTTACTCAGGGACAGACAGAATTGTTACTGAGTGCCAGAGAATTGTTACTTAGGGCCACAGAAACTTTAATTAGGGCCACAGAATTTTTACTCAGGGACAGACAGAATTGTTACTCAGTGCCAGAGAATTGTTACTCAGGGACAGACAGAATTGTTACTGAGTGCCAGAGAATTGTTACTTAGGGCCACAGAAACTTTACTTAGGGCCACAGAATTTTTACTCAGGGACAGACAGAATTGTTACTGAGTGCCAGAGAATTGTTACTCAGCGACAGACAGAATTGTTACTGAGTGCCAGAGAATTGTTACTTAGGGCCACAGAAACTTTACTTAGGGCCACAGAATTGTTACTCGCACAGACACAGAATTGTTACTCGCACAGACACAGAATTGTTACTGAAGGCCACAGAACTGTTACTTAGGGCCACAGAATTGTTACTCGCACAGACACAGAATTGTTACTCGCACAGACACAGAACTGTTACTGAGGGCCACAGAACTGTTACTTAGGGCCACAGAATTGTTACTCGCACAGACACAGAATTGTTACTCAGGGCCACAGAACTGTTACTTAGGGACAAAGAAACGCTAGTTAGGGCCACAGAATTCATACTCAGGGACAGACAGAATTGTTACGGAGTGCCAGAGAATTGTTACTCTGGGCCACAGAAACTTTACTTAGGGCCACAGAATTTTTACTCAGGGACAGACAGAATTGTTACTGAGTGCCAGAGAATTGTTACTCAGGGACAGACAGAATTGTTACGGAGTGCCAGAGAATTGTTACTCAGGGCCACAGAAACTTTACTTAGGGCCACAGAATTTTTACTCAGGGACAGACAGAATTGTTACTGAGTGCCAGAGAATTGTTACTCAGGGACAGACAGAATTGTTACTGAGTGCCAGAGAATTGTTACTTAGGGCCACAGAAACTTTACTTAGGGCCACAGAATTGTTACTCGCACAGACACAGAATTGTTACTCGCACAGACACAGAATTGTTACTGAAGGCCACAGAACTGTTACTTAGGGCCACAGAATTGTTACTCGCACAGACACAGAATTGTTACTCGCACAGACACAGAACTGTTACTGAGGGCCACAGAACTGTTACTTAGGGCCACAGAATTGTTACTCGCACAGACACAGAATTGTTACTCAGGGCCACAGAACTGTTACTTAGGGACAAAGAAACGCTAGTTAGGGCCACAGAATTCATACTCAGGGACAGACAGAATTGTTACGGAGTGCTAGAGAATTGTTACTCTGGGCCACAGAAACTTTACTTAGGGCCACAGAATTTTTACTCAGGGACAGACAGAATTGTTACTGAGTGCCAGAGAATTGTTACTCAGGGACAGACAGAATTGTTACGGAGTGCCAGAGAATTGTTACTCAGGGCCACAGAAACTTTACTTAGGGCCACAGAATTTTTACTCAGGGACAGACAGAATTGTTACTGAGTGCCAGAGAATTGTTACTCAGGGACAGACAGAATTGTTACGGAGTGCCAGAGAATTGTTACTTAGGGCCACAGAAACTTTACTTAGGGCCACAGAATTGTTACTCGCACAGACACAGAATTGTTACTCGCACAGACACAGAACTGTTACTGAGGGCCACAGAAACTTTACTTAGGGACAAAGAAACGCTAGTTAGGGCCACGGAATTCATACTCAGGGACAGACAGAATTGTTACGGAGTGCCAGAGAATTGTTACTCAGGGCCACAGAAACTTTACTTAGGGCCACAGAATTTTTACTCAGGGACAGACAGAATTGTTACTGAGTGCCAGAGAATTGTTACTCAGGGACAGACAGAATTGTTACGGAGTGCCAGAGAATTGTTACTCAGGGACAGACAGAATTGTTACTGAGTGCCAGAGAATTGTTACTTAGGGCCACAGAAACTTTAATTAGGGCCACAGAATTTTTACTCAGGGACAGACAGAATTGTTACTGAGTGCCAGAGAATTGTTACTCAGGGACAGACAGAATTGTTACGGAGTGCCAGAGAATTGTTACTCAGGGACAGACAGAATTGTTACTGAGTGCCAGAGAATTGTTACTTAGGGCCACAGAAACTTTAATTAGGGCCACAGAATTTTTACTCAGGGACAGACAGAATTGTTACTGAGTGCCAGAGAATTGTTACTCAGGGACAGACAGAATTGTTACGGAGTGCCAGAGAATTGTTACTCAGGGCCACAGAAACTTTACTTAGGGCCACAGAATTTTTACTCAGGGACAGACAGAATTGTTACTGAGTGCCAGAGAATTGTTACTCAGGGACAGACAGAATTGTTACGGAGTGCCAGAGAATTGTTACTCAGGGACAGACAGAATTGTTACTGAGTGCCAGAGAATTGTTACTTAGGGCCACAGAAACTTTAATTAGGGCCACAGAATTTTTACTCAGGGACAGACAGAATTGTTACTGAGTGCCAGAGAATTGTTACTCAGGGACAGACAGAATTGTTACCGAGTGCCAGAGAATTGTTACTCAGGGACAGACAGAATTGTTACTGAGTGCCAGAGAATTGTTACTTAGGGCCACAGAAACTTTAATTAGGGCCACAGAATTTTTACTCAGGGACAGACAGAATTGTTACTGAGTGCCAGAGAATTGTTACTCAGGGACAGACAGAATTGTTACGGAGTGCCAGAGAATTGTTACTCAGGGCCACAGAAACTTTACTTAGGGCCAGAGAATTTTTACTCAGGGACAGACAGAATTGTTACTGAGTGCCAGAGAATTGTTACTCAGGGACAGACAGAATTGTTACTGAGTGCCAGATAATTGTTACTCAGGGCCCCAGAAACTTTACTTAGGGCCAGAGAATTTTTACTCAGGGACAGACAGAATTGTTACTGAGTGCCAGAGAATTGTTACTCAGGGACAGACAGAATTGTTACTGAGTGCCAGATAATTGTTACTCAGGGCCCCAGAAACTTTACTTAGGGCCACAGAATTTTTACTCAGGGACAGACAGAATTGTTACTGAGTGCCAGAGAATTGTTACTCAGGGACAGACAGAATTGTTACTGAGTGCCAGAGAATTGTTACTTAGGGCCACAGAAACTTTACTTAGGGCCACAGAATTGTTACTCGCACAGACACAGAATTGTTACTCGCACAGACACAGAATTGTTACTGAGGGCCACAGAACTGTTACTTGGGGCCACAGAAATGTTAATCAGGGACACAGAATTGTTACTGAGGGCCACAGAACTGTTACTTAGGGCCACAGAATTGTTACTCGCACAGACACAGAATTGTTACTCAGGGACACAGAATTGTTACTCAGGGACACATAATCGTTTAATTAAAGAGTATGTCAGACAACATGCAGAGGAGTGGCAGAGGAGGCAATGTTTTAGGAGCGAGCAGACGTGGCAGCAGAGGAAGGGGTCGAGGCAGCACTATTCGCAGCCAGAGGCCAGTGCTCCCGGTGTCATCCAGCGGTCGTGTCTCCACCGACAACCCTGCCGTCGTCGATTGGTTGGCTCGGTCGTCTTCCTCTTCCCAGGTCACCTCTGACACCTACAGCCAACGGTCGGTGGGTACGTCAGACACAACCGTTAGTTGGCATGGCCCGGGACCAAGCCCACTGAAATCACGTGTCCTCTACCTGCCCCTGTCCTTTGGTGTTCCCTCACCAAGCGAAGTATCGCATGCTGTGGGCTCAGCCCCACTGTACAGTGAGGAAGAGCTAACAGAGGGCGGTCAGGAACGGGGGGAGACATCCGCCTTTTCAGCAGCCAGGCGAAGAAGTAGTGGCGAGGAGAGTGGCTCGGTAGCCGGTCTAGAGACAGGTCTGTCTCCTGACCCAGACGCAGCCGAGGGGGCTAGTAGTGAGGCGGAGACCCTACTTGATGATGAGGAGGTTGATCGCACTTGGCAGCCTCGTCGTCATCAGGCAATTTCTTCCGCATCATCAGGAGAAGAGGGTGGCAGCTTGGCAGCGAGCAAAACAGTCGGTGGGTTGCCCAGGAGACAGCAGCAGGGTCGCAGCAGTGTCAGTGGAGCCAAACGTCCACGGAGTAGAGCACCAGCTCCACTGCAGCCTACCACCACGGCCAGTAGTGGTGCCGGTGTGCACGGAGGAAGCAGCAGTCAGCCAGTGAGGAGTATCGGGGGCAAAGTTTCCTACTCGGCGGTGTGGCAATTTTTCGTCAAGCCGCCCGAGGAAGTAAACGTAGCCGTATGTCGACTATGTGGCCAGAAAGTCAAGCGTGGCCAGGGGGCCCATGTTGGGACTACAGCGTTGCGGCAGCATATGCAGCGTCGCCATTTGGTGGCCTGGGAAAACCGTGATAAAGATACGGCGGTTCTGCCCGCCCCAGCCCCCGCTCCATCACCCGCTCCGTTACTTGCTCCGTCACCCGACGTCAATCGCCCTCCATCAGCCAGTCAAGGCTCCAACACCTCTGCTGAGGGGAGTTGTCGCTCGTTGGCATCTTCCGCTCGTTCAGATGCTCCTTCTCCTGCTACTCCTCTTCACGGATTCCGTCAGCAGTCTTTCTTGGAATCCGTTTCCAAGAGACAACAGTTTGCGAGCACGCACCCGACGGTGCAAAAGCTGAACGTCCTCCTGTCCAAGTTGCTGGTGCTGCAGTCCCTCCCTTTCCAAGTGGTGGACTCAGCACCTTTCAGAGAAATGATGGCTTGTGCCGCGCCGCGGTGGAGAGTGCCAAGCCGTCATTTCTTCGCCAAAAAGGCAGTGCCAGCCCTGCATTCACATGTAGAAGACATGGTGGGCCAGTCTTTGAGCATGTCGGTCTCTGCCAAAGTGCACGGCAGCGCCGACGTGTGGAGCTGTAACTATGGTCAGGGACAGTACATGTCATTTACGGCCCACTGGGTGAACGTGGTGCCGTCACAGCCGCACCAGCAACTTGGACAGGTCACGCCGCTTTTGCCTCCACGTTTGCACGTCCTTGGTCCGGCAAAGATGTCCGCCTCTACCACCTCTTCTTCCGCCGTGTCCTCAGCCGCCACCCCCGTGCCAAGTCCCATTACCCGACCGGCATATCACATGTGCAGGGCGCAACGGTGTCACGCTGTTCTGCACCTGGTATGCCTTGGCGAACGTAGTCACACAGGGGAGGAACTTCTGAGTGTAATGAACAGAGAAATCGACAGATGGCTGTCTCCGCGCAAACTGAAAATCGGAACCATGTTGACCGACAATGGAAAGAACATGGTGTCTGCTCTGCGTCAAGGAAGGTTGTGCCATGCGCCATGCATGGCTCACGTGTTCAATCTGGTTGTCAAGCGGTTCTTAAAATCCACCATCCCACTGCAAGACATCCTTAAAATGTCACGTAAACTTTGCATGCATTTCAGCCATTCCTACACCGCAAAGCACACCCTCCTTGAGCTGCAGCGGCAGAACGGAATTCCACAGCATCGCCTGATCTGCGACGTTGCAACAAGGTGGAATTCAACCCTACACATGTTAGACCGCCTTTACGAACAGCGAAAGGCCATCACCGATTTCCTGATGTTACAAGCGGATAAAGGTACTCCCCTGTGTAACTTCGATGTCAGCCATTGGCAGCTCATGCGTGACACCTGCCGCTTGCTCAGGCCCTTTGAGGAGGCCACGCTATTCGTGAGTCGGCAGGACTATGGGATGAACGACGTCATTCCTCTGTTGCACGTCCTTGAACAAATGCTGTTAACAATGGCTGGTCAGGGTGCGGTAGACGTGGCGCACAGATCTCAACGCCACATGACCCCTGTGGGGGCAGGACAGGAAGAAGAGGAGGAGGTAGAGGAGGACATTTGTGCTCAGGAATTATTGAGTGAAATGGGTGGTTTTTCCACTCAGCGGACAGGAGTGGAGGAGCAGGAGCATCTGGTAGAGGAGGAGGAGGAGGAGACAGAGGACCCAGACGCACCGTGGCAGTATGCTGTGGAGATGGAGGCAGGGAGTCCCTCGCATTCCTTGGCACAAATGGCCCATAGCATGCTCGGTTGCTTGCGTAGCGACAGCCGAATAATAACCATCAGACAGAGGGATGACTTTTGGCTGTCCACCTTGTTGGACCCTCGCTACCGTTCCAAAATGGTGGCCTTTTTCACACCTGCTGAGAGGGAGGCCAAAATAACGTACTATAAAAACCACCTATGTAGTCAGTTGGTCTCTGCCTTTGTGCGCCAACGTCCATCCTCAGACACTGTGGGCCCTGTGCGTTCGCGTTCCGCTGCCATGGCAGCAGGGGAGGGGTGGGGTGGTAGGAGCAGTGGCAGCTCCACCAGCAGCAGCTGCCTCAGTCTGCAGTCGATGATGAGTAGCTTTCTTCACCAGCGCAGTGAGGAAACTACTAACCAGCCGCAGCAGCAGCAGCAGCAGCAGCATCAGGTGGACCTGGAGCAGGACCTCAAACAACAGGCTTGGGCCTACTTGGACAGCACCCTGCCAACCGAGGTAGACAATTCCCTTGACTACTGGGCAACGAAACTTGACCTTTGGCCCCAACTAGCTGAATTTGCCCTTGAAAGGCTGTCATGCCCGGCCAGTAGCGTGGCATCGGAGCGCGTGTTTAGTGCGGCAGGAGGTATTGTAACTCCGCGGAGGACACGACTGTCCACCCAAAGTGTGGAGAGACTCACGTTTGTGAAAATGAATCAGGCGTGGATTAGTCTGGATTTCAAACCACCAGTTCCTGACACAACTGACTAAATCCGCCATGAATCATGCCTCAAACATGTGCCACTTTGAGGTCTCCTCACACACTGCTGGTGTGTAGAATTTTTTGACATAGGGTGCTGGCAGATTACGGGCCTCCCATAGCTGCTGCCAGGCCCCTAATCTGCCATAGGCCCCTATATACCGCCTCCTCATGCTGCTGCCAGGTCCAGAGTCTCTCATGGGTCCCTGTACGGCCTCCCATTGCTGCTGTCTCCATCGCCACACTCTGCCATGTGCCACTTTCAGGTCTCCTCACACACTGCTGGTGTGTAGAATTTTTTGACATAGGGTGCTGGCAGATTATGGGCCTCCTATAGCTGCTGCCAGGCCCCTAATCTGCCATAGGCCCCTATATACCGCTTCCTCATGCTGCTGCCAGGTCCAGAGTCTCTCATGGGTCCCTGTACGGCCTCCCATTGCTGCTGTCTCCATCGCCACACTCTGCCATGTGCCACTTTCAGGTCTCCTCACACACTGCTGGTGTGTAGAATTTTTTGACATAGGGTGCTGGCAGATTATGGGCCTCCTATAGCTGCTGCCAGGCCCCTAATCTGCCATAGGCCCCTATATACCGCTTCCTCATGCTGCTGCCAGGTCCAGAGTCTCTCATGCCATGTGCCACTTTCAGGTCTCCTCACACTGCTGGTGTGTTGAATTTTTTGACATAGGGTGCTGGCAGATTATGGGCCTCCCATAGCTGCTGCCAGGCCCCTAATCTGCCATAGGCCCCTATATACCGCCTCCTCATGCTGCTGCCAGGTCCAGAGTCTGTCATGGGTCCCTGTACGGCCTCCCATTGCTGCTGTCTCCATCGCCACACTCTGCCATGTGCCACTTTCAGGTCTCCTCACACACTGCTGCTGTGTAGAATTTTTTGACATAGGGTGCTGGCAGATTATGGGCCTCCCATAGCTGCTGCCAGGCCCCTAATCTGCCACAGGCCCCTATATACCGCCTCCTCATGCTGCTGCCAGGTCCAGAGTCTGTCATGGGTCCCTGTACGGCCTCCCATTGCTGCTGTCTCCATCGCCACACTCTGCCATGTGCCACTTTCAGGTCTCCTCACACACTGCTGGTGTGTAGAATTTTTTGACATAGGGTGCTGGCAGATTACGGGCCTCCCATAGCTGCTGCCAGGCCCCTAATCTGCCATGGGCCCCTATATACCGCCTCCTCATGCTGCTGCCAGGTCCAGAGTCTGTCATGGGTCCCTGTACGGCCTCCCATTGCTGCTGTCTCCATCGCCACACTCTGCCATGTGCCACTTTCAGGTCTCCTCACACTGCTGGTGTGTAGAATTTTTTGACATAGGGTGCTGGCAGATTACGGGCCTCCCATTGCTGCTGCCAGGCCCCTAATCTGCCATGGGCCCCTATATACCGCCTCCTCATGCTGCTGCCAGGTCCAGAGTCTGTCATGGGTCCCTGTACGGCCTCCCATTGCTGCTGTCTCCATCGCCACACTCTGCCATGTGCCACTTTCAGGTCTCCTCACACTGCTGGTGTGTAGAATTTTTTGACATAGGGTGCTGGCAGATTACGGGCCTCCCATTGCTGCTGCCAGGCCCCTAATCTGCCATGGGCCCCTATATACCGCCTCCTCATGCTGCTGCCAGGTCCAGAGTCTGTCATGGGTCCCTGTACGGCCTCCCATTGCTGCTGTCTCCATCGCCACACTCTGCCATGTGCCACTTTCAGGTCTCCTCACACACTGCTGGTGTGTAGAATTTTTTGACATAGGGTGCTGGCAGATTACGGGCCTCCCATAGCTGCTGCCAGGCCCCTAATCTGCCATAGGCCCCTATATACCGCCTCCTCATGCTGCTGCCAGGTCCAGAGTCTCTCATGGGTCCCTGTACGGCCTCCCATTGCTGCTGTCTCCATCGCCACACTCTGCCATGTGCCACTTTCAGGTCTCCTCACACTGCTGGTGTGTAGAATTTTTTGACATAGGGTGCTGGCAGATTAAGGGCCTCCCATAGCTGCTGCCAGGCCCCTAATCTGCCATAGGCCCCTATATACCGCCTCCTCATGCTGCTGCCAGGTCCAGAGTCTGTCATGGGTCCCTGTACGGCCTCCCATTGCTGCTGTCTCCATCGCCACACTCTGCCATGTGCCACTTTCAGGTCTCCTCACACACTGCTGGTGTGTAGAATTTTTTGACATAGGGTGCTGGCAGATTACGGGCCTCCCATAGCTGCTGCCAGGCCCCTAATCTGCCATGGGCCCCTATACCGACTCCTCATGCTGTGACGTTGCAACAAGGTGGAATTCAACCCTACATATGTTAGACCGCCTTTACGAACAGCAAAAGGCCATCACAGATTTCCTGATGTTAAAAGCGGATAAAGGTATTCCCTGTGTAACTTAGATGTCAGCCATTGGCAGCTCATGCGTGACACCTGCGCTTGCTCAGGCCCTTTGAGGAGGCCACGCTATTCGTGAGTCGGCAGGACTATGGGATGAACGACGTCATTCCTCTGTTGCACGTCCTGGAACAAATGCTGTTAACAATGGCTGGTCAGGGTGCGGTAGACGTGGCGCACAGATCTCAACGCCACATGACCCCTGTGGGGGCAGGACAGGAAGAAGAGGAGGAGGTAGAGGAGGACATTGGTGCTCAGGAATTATTGAGTGAAATGGGTGGTTTTTCCACTCAGCGGACAGGAGTGGAGGAGCAGGAGCATCTGGTAGAGGAGGAGGAGGAGGAGGAGACAGAGGACCCAGACGCACCGTGGCAGTATGCTGTGGAGATGGAGGCAGGAAGTCCCTCGCATTCCTTGGCACAAATGGCCCATAGCATGCTCGCTTGCTTGCGTAGCGACAGCCGAATAATAACCATCAGACAGAGGGATGACTTTTGGCTGTCCACCTTGTTGGACCCTCGCTACCGTTCAAAAATGGTGGCCTTTTTCACACCTGCTGAGAGGGAGGCCAAAATAACGTACTATAAAAACCACCTATGTAGTCAGCTGGTCTCTGCCTGTCTGCGCCAATGTCCATCCTCAGACACTGTGGGCCCTGTGCGCTCGCGTTCCGCTGCCATGGCAGCAGGGGAGGGGTGGGGTGGTAGGAGCAGTGGCAGCTCCACCAGCAGCGGCTGCCTCAGTCTGCAGTCGATGATGAGTAGCTTTCTTCACCAGCGCAGTGAGGAAACTACTAACCAGCCACAGCAGCAGCAGCAGCAGCAGCAGCATCAGGTGGACCTGGAGCAGGACCTCAAACAACAGGCTTAGGCCTACTTGGACAGCACCCTGCCAACCGAGGTAGACAATCCCCTTGACTACTGGGCAACGAAACTTGACCTTTGGCCCCAACTAGCTGAATTTGCCCTTGAAAGGCTGTCATGCCCGGCCAGTAGCGTGGCATCGGAGCGCGTGTTTAGTGCGGCAGGAGGTATTGCAACTCCGCGGAGGACACGACTGTCCACCCAAAGTGTGGAGAGACTGACGTTTGTGAAAATGAATCAGGCGTGGATTAGTCTGGATTTCAAACCACCAGTTCCTGACACAACTGACTAAATCCGCCATGAATCATGCCCCAAACATGTGCCACTTTCAGGTCTCCTCACACTGCTGGTGTGTTCCATTTTTTGTCATAGGGTGCTGGCAGATTACGGGCCTCCCATAGCTGCTGCCAGGCCCCTAATCTGCCATGGGCCCCTATACCGCCTCCTCATGCTGCTGCCAAGTCCAGAGTCTCTCATGGGTCCCTGTACGGCCTCCCATTGCTGCTGTCTCCATCGCCACACTCTGCCATGTGCCACTTTCAGGTCTCACACACTGCTGGTGTGTAGAATTTTTTGACATAGGGTGCTGGCAGATTACGGGCCTCCCATAGCTGCTGCCAGGCCCCTAATCTGCCATAGGCCCCTATATACCGCCTCCTCATGCTGCTGCCAGGTCCAGAGTGTGTCATGGGTCCCTGTACGGCCTCCCATTGCTGCTGTCTCCATCGCCACACTCTGCCATGTGCCACTTTCAGGTCTCCTCACACTGCTGGTGGGTTCCATTTTTTGTCATAGGGTGCTGGCAGATTACGGGCCTCCCATAGCTGCTGCCAGGCCCCTAATCTGCCATGGGCCCCTGTTGTCGCTTGTTGGCATATTCCGCTCGTTCAGATGCTCCTTCTCCTGCTACTCCTCTTCACGGATTCCGTCAGCAGTCTTTCTTGGAATCCGTTTCCAAGAGACAACAGTTTGCGAGCACGCACCAGACGGTGCAGAAACTGAACGTCCTCCTGTCCAAGTTGCTGCTGCCAGGCTCGTAATCTGTCATGCGCCCCTGTACCACCTCCTCATGCTGCTGCCAGGTCCAGAGTGTGTCATGGGCCCCCGTACCGACTCCAAATGCTGCTGCCAGGCCCGTAATCTGTCATGGGCCCCTGTACCGCCTCCCCATGCTGCTGCCACGTCCAGATTGTGTCATGGGTCCCTGTACGGCCTCCCATTGCTGCTGCCAGGCCTGTAATCTGCCATGGGCCCCCGTACCGACTCCTCATGCTGCTGCCAGGCCCGTAATCTGCCATGGGCCCCTGTACCGCCTCCTCATGCTGCTGCCAGGTCCAGAGTGTGTCATGGGTCCCTGTACGGCCTCCCATTGCTGCTGTCTCTATCGCCACACTCTGCCATGTGCCACTTTCAGGTCTCCTCACACTGCTGGTGGTTTCCATTTTTGTCATAGGGTGCTGTATGGCCTCCCATTGCTGCTGCCTCCACCGCCACACTGTGGCTCCACACTCTGGTTTTGGCCCCGTGACTGCCCAAATGAGTGAAGTGTGCGGTGATTCTAAGATCGACGGCACTCATCTGCATGTCATACTGCCTGACAGTATTATTTCTCTTCCCCAGCAGACTCCAAGGGCATTTAAATTAAAGGTACAGTGTTCAGCACTAATATTAAGTCTCTCTGAAGCCTAGAAACACCCTTTTTTAAGTTAAATTCACAGCGAATATATTCGACTCGAATCGAAATTTTTCTACGAATTCGCCGAATCAGTCGAATCGAATTTTTGAATACTTCGCTCATCTCTAATTATATACATAGTATTTAAAAATAGTTTGAAACCATATAAACTATTATATAAATATAACAACTTTCAACTAAAACGTTCCCCAAGTTTCTATTTAATTTTCTACTTTAAGCTACTAGACACTGAGCTGGCTAATATGGTGCTGTAAAATGGAGAGACTGCATAGCACAAAATTGTGCTATTATTTTGTGGATCTCAATATTTTCCCCAAAGGAAAGAAATACGATTATTATAATATGTTTACCTTCATTTTACCACCTATGTTATCCTGTTAACCAAATCCAACTAAGAATGAGAAAAAACGCAGCCGACCTATATATTACAATTACCCTAACATGCTTTTCTTTTTTTAAAGAAGAACGTTTAAATGATTTTCATTTACTGAAATCCATTATTTTTATACCTGTTAGCAATAGCTACAGGTATAACCAAGCTATTGTAATTATAGGGACACCTTGTGGACTGAGTCAGACCTTCTTATAAGTCTTGGATATTTCAACAGTAAAATCTCCCTGCCATATTTCAAGGAATTAAATGAAAACTTATGATGAAGCTGAAATATTGCACCAAAAAAGCTACTAAAACTATACCATGTGATGTTCCAGGCAAGATCTTTCTCCTGCTAGATTGGTATATCTGGATAAAGAAAATGGTTAAAAAACATTAATGCTTCCTGAATCCTTCCTTCTTTCCTGAATTCAGTCCTGAAAAGCTAAAGAATCCCCCAGTATGTCCACCAGACACACTGTTATTAAATCATATTGAACCTATGTATTTGTTTTTATTGACAAGTGTGCAATTTACTTTAATGAAGTTATTTACAGGTCCTAGTGAAAAGTCTGTTTTTTTTTATATTAATAATTTCTGTAGATCTAATCACAAAGAATTTTTAAGAAGTAGGGTTAAAGCTTCTTTGGCTATACTTCTTCTGCAGGTCACAGGTGTGCACTTAGTTCTACGCTCCTGTAACCCAGATTCAGCTGACAGCGGGCTAAAACTCACTGTCGGCTGACATCACAGAGCCAGTCCAGACTCTGCAGGGATCCTGGCAATAGTGGCGGGATCCACCCAGATGCCTGTTCAACAGCTGCCTCAGCCTCCCAGGGTACCAATGAGGGCCTGAGCCAGCTTCCCTGCACAGTCTGGTGCTCCAGTGAGTGCTGGAGGGGCAGAGCACAGAGTTATGTTATGTTATTAAGTTATAAATGAATTATGAATGAACACAGGAGTGATCCATACTGATCACTCATTGTGTTCATTCATGGTTCGATTCCCCCATCCATGGTAGCTGACAGTGAGCGGGAGGAAGAGAGCTGATGGTGCTGCAGGGGAGGGGGCTGCACACAGGGGGATCGGAGGGTCAGGAGAGGCACATGGGGCGGGGGTGTTGGCAGAAATTAGAGCAGAGGGTGTTGAGGGGTGATGCTGGATGCAGACATTGCAGTTTTCCCTGCATTGCAGCTGGCAGGAGGGAGAGGAGGCTCCCTGCAAAGCAGGGGTATCAGAGGAGTGTTATTAGTGGATCCCAGTGACAGAACCCGTTCTGGCACTGGGCTTCAGGATTTAGCCCGGATCTGAGGGATATCAGGATTTCAGTGAAATATCGGGATGCTCCCACCCATTTTGAAATGGTTGGAAGGTATATCTGTGAAGGTTCTCATTTATCTAGGTCATGGTTTATCTAGTAGTAGTTACATTCAACTGGACATGTTTTGTAAGGATGTTCAACATTACTAAACATATGCTTTTTGGTGGTTTTAAGGACAAATGTACTCCTAGTTATTTGTATACTGTGGGGTTTATTTTATTTTATGTACTGTAGTTTTTTTTTCTATTTTACGTTTTGTTTTTTTCCATTGTCTCTAAAATACTGAGACTTATGCAGGCCATAGCTGGGTCGAAAATCGGCTGATTTTTCGGCCGAAAATAAAATCGGCCGATTTTTGGGTTAATAGGTTGGCCGTTTTTCGGTATTTTGGCAGAATTTTTTTATTGGTAAAGTTTGAAAATTTCTGAGGCCGATTTTCAAGGCAATGATGGGCAAATTGGCCGATCTTTTTCCGATAAAAAATCTGCGCATGAGCAGTGACCTGAAAGAAGAAGAAGAAGAGGATGAAGAAGAAGAGGATGAAGAAGAAGAGGATGAAGAAGAAGAATAGGATGAAGGAGAAGATGAAGAAGAGGATGAAGAAGAAGAGGATGAAGAAGAAGAAGAGGATGAAGAAGAAGAGGAAGAAGAAGAGGATGAAGAAGAAGAGGAAGAAGAAGAAGATGAAGAAGAAGAGGATGAAGAAGAATAGGAAGAAGAAGATGAAGAAGAAAAAGAAGAGGAAGAAGAAGATGAAGAAGAAGAAGAGGATGAAGAAGAGGAAGAAGAAGAGGTTGAAGAAGAAGAAGAGGATGAAGCAGAATTCCAGTCCTGCAAAAAGTGTCCCTGCAGAGAGCTCCGCTATTTCTTTGACAGTTCTTTGACATTTATAGCGGCTGCAACAATGTATCTATTTGTTTCCGAATAAAAACATCTGTATCCGAAATGGATACAAATAGATACAATGTTGCAGCCACTATAAATGTCAAAGAACTGTCAAAGAAATAACGGAGCTCTCTGCAGAGACACTTTTTGCTGGCTGTAGACGGGATGAAAATTGGCCGATTTTTTTTTACCGTTCCTGGTAACGTCGGCCGATTGAACGACCGATTTTTCGTTTTTTAAATAAAAATCGGACGGTTTTCTCCTTATCTATGGCCTGCATAATTAGATCTTGGATAGGTCCTATGAACTTTGCCCCCACCCAACTCAACAGAAATGACATGTGACTTTAGAGGACCTGGTCTTGTGTCAAAATAAAATACCCTCTTTACCTTCATTATTATACAGACAGCACAAAAAAGTAAATTAAAAAAATACACAAAAAAAAGGAAAAAAAACACAAATACAAAGAGCACCAAATAAAATAAACTAAACTAAACTACTCTAAATTCACTCCCACAAAAATATATATGTAAAAGAACATCCTCAAAATAAAGAAGAAAAAAGTCAATTTTTTTCAAGAAAATGTCACTTAGCACCTCAGAGAGCAGAACAGAGATTTTACCATGTAAGAAAACAATGCAGATTACCAAGCCTAATTATAAATTTGTGCTATTTTCTTGATTAGTTTGTTTTCAATGTTCCATATATGTAATAAAGTGAAACATACAGTAAACAACCAGGTTTAAATGTTTTGTCAAACCAAAAGTCATATTTTAGTTGTAAGTGAAACATGGTGGGTTAAATCAGCCCCATTGCTTCTTAAATGCAAGATTTTTCAGCACTGTTTTCTAACATTTTTCTATGTTCTTGTTCACCTGAGGCTTGAGTGTTCCTTTTCACCTTTTGTATGTTCCAGCTTCACCTGCTACAGGTCTCTCCATTATACAGTAATCAAGGAGTGAGAATCCCTCATAATGGACACAGCAGGTGCACAAACCCAGGAATTCAAGCACACAGCTCTCATCAAGAGAGTCCCAAACATTATAAGAAACTGTAAGATGGGGTGAACCTACTAGCATGAACTAAAGATTAAATTTCATTTTTGGGTCAATGACTCTTAAAACAAATATCAATTCCCGTTTTAAAAATATTCAGAAGACGTTTATTTAGAAGGTCAACAAAGGGTGTTTCACTGGATTTGTATAACATTTCTAAAGCACTCCAAAGGTTTAATCCAAAGACACTGTTAGTCTAGGACATGATCACCACATTGGCAGTACAATTGGCATTTCCCCACACTCCCACAAAAAGACAAGATCTGATATCTTCCTGTCTGAACAAACAAGAGATTTTGTTTTCTTTGGAAGGAATAGCCCATATAAGATATATGGTGGTGGAGAGCTGCTTAACTGAGATTAAAACTCTGCCTATGTACCCCTTGTATAAAAAGTGGGATATTATTAAATCAAATCCTACACAAAATAAAGCTAGTTAGAAATATTCACCACTCTGTTTCGATGATCTGCTGCAGAGGTCTTCCTCTTCTCCTCTCCCGTTCTGACAGCAGTGTTCTTCCAAACTGGCAGGAATCACAATCCAAAAGTGCAAAGTTTCTATTATCTTTCTTTTTTTCATCAAATAAAACCAAAAATAAATAAAAGCTGTAGAACAAATGTACACACTACTGTGAACTCAGAAGGTTAAAATGAACACAGTTAACCCTCTTAATACTCTCAACTGTCCCATGCCTTGCCTTCTGTCTATTGTTAGTCAGTGTCACAGCAGTACTGTGTTTAAACTGGTTCAGTTGAAGGATTTTCAATACTTATGTAGTGATGGCTCCCAGAGGAGCTGTAGGAAAAAACTTGGCCCCCTACTTGTTTCCAGTCCCAGTACCTCACCGACATACTAAGTGTTTTATCGCAACCATTAATCTCATGAAAAACAATCATCATGGCAATCATGGCATGATCATATACAATATTTTTTTTGCCACCTGAGCAAGCTGGTTCATGTATTGAGTAGATAGTGTGCAGACACTCTTGATGCTGGCCTCATCTCATCTTGTCCTGTTAGTTACTTCCCTGGAAAAGAATGGCAAGGGGTGTCATGTAAATTATTTATGACAATCATCTTATGCATCTGAGGACATCTGTCAAACAGACACTATGGTACCAAGTTTTGTTAAGGTAGTAAATTCACCCGAAAAGGGTCTTTCATATGCAGTATAGTTGGAGTCTGGTGGGTTGAGTAAAGTGCTGTATTTATATACACTCACCACCCACTTTTTTAGGTACACCTGTTCAATTGCTTGGTAACAAATTGATAATCAGCCAATCACATGGCAGCAACTCAATGCATTTAGGCATGTAGACATGGCAAAGACAACTTGCTGAAGTTTAAACCAAGCATCAGAATGGAGAAGAAAGGGAATTTAGGTGACTTTGAACATGGCATGGTTGTTGGTGCCAGATGGGCTGGTCTGAGTATTTCAAAAACTGCTGATCTACTGGGATTATTATGCACAACCATCTCTTGGGTTTACAGAGAATGGTTCGAAAAAGAGGAAATATCCAGTGATCAGCAGTTGTGTGGATGAAAATGCCTTGTTGATTTTAGAGGTCAAAGGAGAATGAGCAAACTGGTTACTGTGACATTCAGATGGTAGGGCCAGAATTTGGTGTAAACAACATGAAAGCATGGATCCATCCTGCCTTTTATCAGTGGTTCAGGCTGGTGGTGGTGGTGTAATGATGTGGGGAGATATTTTCTTGGCACTTCGAAGGTGTACCTAATAAAGTGGTTGGTGAGTGTATATGTTGGTGATATCTGGGAACAACAGTGGTGAGATGAACCCCCTACCATAGTACTGTTCATCTTAGAGTTTCTGGAGTGCCTATCCCCATGTGGTCTTCTTACTTTCTCTGTTGCATTCTCAATAACATAAAATAAACAAATTATCCAGCAGGGAAAGTGGGGTCCACTTATAATACCCAAGTATACAGACCAATGAACTCAGTTACAAAGACCTCACCACTGGAGACCCTCAGAGGTATAGAAAATCATTAGGTGGTTTAACTTTAGCATTCATCAAAAACTGAAGCATAGATTTTAAATCAACTGACCCTTTAAGAAATTCATAGTAAAAAACAGATTAGATAGGGTCCAGGTTGCCTATTTGGCACCTGTAAATGCAGCACAGCTACACACTGGCAGGTCTCTCACAGGAAAAAAAATAGTATATGAATAGCTGGATTTTTTGCCCAATAGCTTTCTGTTCACCACAGTTAAAGTAACACTATATGACCACCTATTGGGAGTTAATGGAAGCTGTGAACGGTGATTGAAGGTATCTGTCACATGTCTGTCATAGATAGGATGAAGCCAAGAAAACCAGAACTTTTCAAAGGAGATGTCAACCTGGCAATAAGACCTATGAAATACACTAACAGAGACACCACTGGTACCCATTGATCCACAACCAGTATATCCACTCATTCTTGAATAGCAGGGGCCACAGACAATTCTTTTCCAATTGCATTTGACATTTTGTTGGGATTGTTCAGATTGTTTGTTATAGAAAGATTAGGAGACAATATGAAATGCCTTAATTCTCATTATTTTTCTAGGGAAAGAAGTGTTAGTGGGGAAACTCTATTTGGCAGTACTACGTATATTCAAGTAAGGGTACATTTGAAATTGTTCAGTGTCTACCCATCTTCGAATATCCTGGAAATATCCTGTAGTGTATTCCAGGCTTTCATCTGTGCCAGCTTAAATGCTTAATTTTTTTCCAGTTAAAATTGTAATTATTTTTACCAAGATAAAAAGGAAGCATAACTGTAAACCTGGTTGTAGCAGGTAGAGTCAAGCTCAAAGACAATCACCAATGAATGCTACTCCAAAATGTAGTACAATAGATCATTTACAAAACTGAAACAGAAGGGCAGCCCCCATGAGCCTAGGAAAGAAGAGAAAAAAAGATGAGTGGGGCAGAAGGGAAGTGGAGGGAGGGTGCCCCAGCAAAGGCCCAAAAATTGAGTCTTCCTACAAAATTCTGGAATCCATCACTGGAACAACCTCAGAATGAAATCAACTGTCAAATGTCCCCATTTACTTGGGATGCATTATGAAGGAGAAGATGAACAGTGTGCTTACAGTCAATAAAGGGAAGGAGCCCGAATCTTGTTACATTCTGAAATGATATTCCAGAAGTGAACCCTAATGCCATTCATTTTGTAAATAAAATTCACTCTATAAAGGACAACCTGATGGTCAGGAAGGTGAGTTATTTTCTAATATTATGAGACTTCACATCTAGCTGCAATAACAATGTGATTTAATAGCCTTTGGGTGACCTAGCACCACAGAATTGTTTCCCCACAACACAAATATACAGATCTAGAGGAATCTGAAGACCTGACAACTTGTTTATTAAAAGCAGCACCATATCCCTATAATCTTGGGCTACAGGGAAAAAAAAAGATGTGGTATCCACCCTGACCACAGGCTCCTTCCCACTTTGAGAGGACATGTCAGGGTATACAAGATGAAGCTGCCTAGCAGTTATATATCATTTCAACATAGTTTTGTAAATGTTCTCCTTTATTAGCATACAAATAGCAGTAAGAGTGGCATTTCCCATATATATGGCAAGTCCTCTGGTGAAAGAGGATAGCAGAACTGCAATTACCAAAAGTCCATATAGGGATGATGAAGAGGATGGGTGGTTGAGTCCCACTGAGAAATTAAATTTTTTTGTATGGAACTCTGAAAACCCAGATTTCCAATAAGGAGGGTGGGAGAAATTTCAATTCTGTGATGAGTGACAGCAGGCAATGATGGAGCTGTAGGAATGGAAAAGTCCACCAGTCAGAGAGTTTCTCCTTAAGAGAATCAAAGTCCAAAAGAGAACTGGAGACTAAGACTAAGACTTACCTGGGCTAAGCATCCTGTGACTGTCTTCACTGATCATAAAAATCTAGAATTCATCCGTTCTGCCAAGAGATTGTCTTCTAGACAAGCAAGTTGGTCACTGTTCTTTTCCAGGTTCAATTTTATTCTCATATTGACCTGGGTCAAGAAACAGTAAGGCTGATGCCTTATCACGGATATCGTCTGGGCCTCTCCAGGAGAACAACTCTGAATGCACAATCCTGCCTCAAAAGAACTTTCTAGGGGCCACAAGTCCTAAGGAATTCTTGAATCTTCTTAAAGAGGGGTATGAGAATGACCCACTTCTCAATCATCCACCTAAGGACATTAACCTGACTTACAAGAATGGCTTTTGGATTCAAGGACATCATCTTTACGTACCTGAATCTGTTTGGGTGGAAGCTCTCCAGTTGGTTCATGATTCCAAACTTGCTAGGCATTTTGGAGTTGCTAAGACCGAAGAACTGTTATCACGTTCCTTTTGGTGGCCGGGGTACAAGAAACATGTCAAACGCTATGTGGCTTCATGCTTGACCTGTGTACACAATAAAATTCCCCGAGCCTCTCCTTTGGGGTTGCTTCAGCCACTCCCTGTTCCATCAAGACCATGGGGGTCTATCTCTATGGATTTTGTGGTGGATTTACCTCCCTCAAAAGGAATGACCACCATTTTGGTAGTTGTTGACCGTCTCACAAAAATGGCCCATTTTGTTCCAGTTAAGGGCATGCCCACTGCTGAACAGACTGCAGAACTGATGGTTCGAGAAGTCTTTAAACTGCATGGAATCTCTGATGATGTGGTGTCTGACAGAGGTGTGCAGTTTAGTTCAAAATTCTGGAAAAGCTTTTGCTCAGCCTTAGGTGTTACAATCAATCTGTCCTCTGCTTTTCATCCCCAGTCTAATGGTCAGACTGAGAGAACTAATCAAACAATGGAACAGTATCTTTGATGCTTTGTCACTTCTCTTAAGGATGACTGGGTGGACTGTCTTCCCACTGCAGAGTTTGCATACAACAATTCTAAACATAGTTCCACTTCTCAAAGTCCCTTTTACTTAAACACTGGTTATCATCCAGTTTTTATTCCTGATCTCCCTATCACAACTCCAATTCCTGCTGTTACCAACTACATTGCAGGAGATTCAGGAGAAATTGATTGAGACTTTGAGGGAAGCTCAGGAATATTATAAAAAGGCTGCTGCAAGACACTGGAGAGCACTTCCTACGTTTCATGTGGGTGACAAAGTTTGGTTATCAACAAAGAATTTGAAGGTGCATGCGCCATCTGCTAAATTGGGTCAAAAGTTTGTGGGTCCTTTTCAGATTTCTGCCCAAATCAACCCAGTCACCTTTTGCTTAAAACTTCTGGACAGTATGAGGATTCACCCTGTTTTTCACATATCATTACTCAAACCATTTCAGGAAATCCTTTCCCTGGAAGAATTTTTCCACCTCCTCCACCTGTTGAGGTACAGGGTGAAGAAGAATATGTGGTGGAGAAAATTCTTGATTCCAGGATCTTTAGGAACAAATTACAATATCTGGTTCAATGGGAAGGATATGGGCCAAAAGAAAATTCTTGGGAGCCTGAGGAGAATGTTCACGCCTCTAGATTAACAAGAGAATTTCATCAGAGGTATTCTCACAAACCTGGCCCTAAGACGTCCAGAGGACGTCCTGGGAGGAGGGGAGTATTGTCAGGGCCTGGACTTGAACCGGGGACTTCCACTGTGTCAGGCGGTAACTCTTCTCACTGAGATACCTGGGATGCTGGACAATACTCTGCCTGATCTATTGGACAATCCTGCCTTGTACCTTGTTTTCTGAAGAACCTTGAACTCCTTGCCCCTCCCAGGAACTTCCTGATAAAAGCCATGTCCATGCACTTCCTCCTTGCCAGATTATTGTGCTTTCCAGCCAATATCCCGCTTATCCTTACTGCTGCCATCTATATCGTTTGTGACTAGGGGTGGACTGACAACTCATGGGGCCCCCCAGGCAATAGGGGATCATGGGGCCCCTGTGTCATTGCCCAAACTCAAAAAATCCTATAAAAAAGGTACCAGGGGCATCTGATGGGGCCCCCTACTGACCCCAGGCCCTCGGGCAGTGCCCGAGTTTCTAAATAGTCAGTCCGCCCCTGTTTGTGACCAACCCTTGGCTTGTGACTGACTCCGCTTTTGTCTGACCCCTAAACTGTTTGATACGCTATTGGTTTCCAGCTTGCTCATTCCCTGGTGGGGTGATCCTGAGATCTGCGACCTGGTATTAACACGCAGCCAAAACCATCTCCACCATTAGGAGCTCTGGGGAAAACCGGTTAATACTTAGACCCCGCACCTCAGGTGAGCCTGCGTTATTCCCAGGGTGACCCGCTGGAGTACCTATCCTGCTGGTTTCAGGTAAGCCTTACACTGCTGTAGCAACTGGTCTCTGAACCTGACCTTACACCGTGACACAAGCATTGGTCTTGGATACATTAGTTTCACCCCAACTATTCCCACATCTGCACACTTTGACCATTTTTTACAGCACAGTATACCTTTCACTGACCGCCCCACTCCAACATCCTAGTTTAAAAGTTCCTCTAACCTTCTGGCCATCTTTTTCCACAACAGACCTGCACTCTCCCCATTTAGGTACAGTCTATCTCTGCTGTAGAACCAATAATGGTTTGCAAAGTCAACCCAATTCATTAATCCAAAACCCACCTTCTTACACCAATCCCTTAGCCACTTTTTAAGCTCTCAGAGCTCCTGTTTTCTGTCTGATGTGACTTGTAGTACAGGCAGTATCACTGAGAATACTACCTTGGAGGTCATTTTCGTTAATATAGCACCTAAGTCCCTGAAATAATTTTTAACTTCCCTGGAGGTATTCCCGAGTGTAGCTCGGGGTAAAGTGTCAGCACCACAAGCTGTAACCCCGAGCTACACTCGGAAATACCCTGCAGCGCTGCTCTGGGATCTCTTCTTCACGTACCTTGTCCTGAGCTCCCGCGATGTCCCTCCTGCAGTGTTCCCTGCAATGTCCTCCGGCCGATGCCGGCATCTGTCTTCTGGGTTCCGTTCCCTAGCAACGTCGGGACGTATGGGAACGGAATGGCGGGAAATTTAAAAATGTGAAAAAGTGACATTCACTAAAATCACATAGTAAAACATTACTGTATCAAAGCATTTCACATACATTTTGTCCCTAGTGCTTTGTCCTGTGCCCTGCCTGCATTTTTACCGTTCTTTCTGCCTGGAAACTGAGAAATGTCCATGGCGTCCAAAAAGCGTCCCTTTAGGTCAAAAGCAGTTTTAGACGAGCTAGAAAACAGCGATAGTAAATTAGAACTACTTGCAGAATTGAGTGATAATGATTCGTGGGGAAATTCGTCATCAGACACTGAAAACGATTTTGCGACTTTGCTCAGTGATGTGCAAACTTGGCGCTATATTTCAAATTTCAGTGTTTTTGGTTTGATTACATTATTGAATTAAATGTATTATTATATTATTATTATTTTTTATGATTATTTATAAAATGATAATTTATGATTTAGTTTTTCAAATTTTTAACATACCCGGGATGTTTACTAGACTCTTGTTCGGACATATTTCAGTGAGTTATTCCTAAAAATTACAGGCCTACAATAAAAAAATTACATATTTCCATGCAAAAAAATGTACCGCTTTGAGCACAGAAATACTGACATAATCAGACCGCTAGGGAGGCTACGGACTCTTCATCTTCCTCTAACAACGTTATTTGTACCACTATGTACCATGAAAGCTGAGTGCTCCCTAGCCTCACCAGCAATCTGCCCATCCAATCTGCAATGTGCTGAACCCAAATGTCCAGTAAACAACATACTGTTTGGCGGTCACTGTCTACATGAAAGATTACCTTAGCTGTCCCCTACTACCAGTATTGTTCTATTTTAGCTTACACTCCTGTCCCATCTTTCCTGGAGTAACTGTTCCCCTGGAAGCTAGGGGAAGTATTCTGCTCCAGCAATACCACTCCAGAGTTGATATCCCCAATATCAGGAAACCAGGCATATTTATTGGGATGTATTTACTCAGAGCTAGCCTCGAACATTTTTCCCTCTACCCTGTCTTCTAACAGTAACCCAACTACCCACCCTTGATGCCTGCACTTTTATGTCATCACCCTCCTCCATACTGTGGCCCAAGCCAGCACTTGACGAGTAGGGTCCTCACTCCTTTCGAGCTTGTTGATTCCTTACAGTGTTGCCAGCTGATTAATTAGATTCAGAAGCTCGGTTTCCAAATAAAAAAACATGCTCACATCTTACACTGCTGTATTTGCCCTTATTCAAGAAATGCAAACATGAGTTGGATGTGCACTGGGTCGCATCACCACCCCTGTAAGACATGTTGCAGGTGAGTTGCACAATAATACCCAAGTAAATGATCCCCCTGGGAAACATGATCTTGAAAAATCTGGTATCTTATGGTGCCAGCTAAATTTATACATCATTTGTTGCAATGTCAGAAGAGCAAACCCTGATTGGAAGAGTAGAAAAATGATATAACAATTTTGACAGTATATTCATTTTTAAAGAAATCATCCTTCTGACAGAATAGATAGCATGGGAATTCAATTTAAAAAGAACCTGGTGGATTTTGGCAAAGAATGGAAATTACAATCATACAGAGTAAAATAAGAAGTTGTGATAAAAATTCCCAGATAATTTATAGTCTCTTTGCCATTTAAAGGGAAAGTTGGATTTGAATTGATAGCATTGAGATCCTATCACATGTAAAAGTAGAGCCTCAGACTTGTCTTCATTCTCTTTATAGCCTGAAAAGATGCCATATAAATCCAATTATTTGTGGAGATTAAGGAGAGAAATGTGAAGGTCGGTAAGGCATAATAGAACATTGTCTGCAAAAAAGTAAATTTTATGTTGAGAGTCCTTAATAGTAATCATACGCCCCTTTTAAACCAATGACACAACAAAGCTTCTAATATACTCTCTGGTTATCTCTCACCTCAACTCTTGCAACTCCTTCTTCATTGGCTTACCATTGCGTAGGTTATCCCCCCTTTAGTCCATCATGAATGCTGCTGCCAGACTCATCCACCTTAACAACCGTTCAGTGTCTAGTACCCCTCTCTGCCAATACCTCCACTGGCTTCCACTTGCCCAACAAATAAAATTCAGAGTACTAACAACAACTTACAAAGCCATCCACAGCTCGGCCCCCAGCTACATCACTAACTTGGTCTCAGAATATCAACCAAACCGCTCTATTTGGTACTCCCAAGACCTTCTGCTCTCTAGTTCCCATGTCACCTCCTCTCATGCTTGCCTTCAGGTCTTCTCCCAAGCTTCTTCCATCCTATGGAACTCCCTACCCCAATCAGTCCAAATATCTCCTAATCTATCCACCTTTACACGATCTCTGAAAACCCTTCTCTTTAAAGAAGGCTATCCTGCTTGTAACTAATGAACTATGTTTTTACTTTCTCCATCAGCTCATCCCCCACAGCTATTACGCTTGTATCACTTGACCCTTCCCTCTAACAAGCAGGGCCCTCAGATTCCTCTTATACTAAATTGTATTGTGACTGTAATGTCTACCATCATTTTGTAAAGCGCTGTGCAAACTGTTGACACTATATAAATTCTGCATTATAATAATAATATATGAATTTCAGCATTCAGGTATATTCTGGCAGCAAGGGGTTCAATAGAATGTTTTATAATATTTTCAAAAAAGGGACACCTTGGTCTGCCTAATATTACCAAATAGAATGTACCGGGGACATTTTATTGACCAGAATAATCTATAGTCCTTTTAGGTTTTTAAGGTTTGGCCTAGCTATGGGAATGAGACCCTAAAAATATAAAATATTTTATATAATATTAAATATTTTGTAAGTTGCATAGAATCATATACTTTTTTTTTACAGAACGGATTGTAGCTCTGTGCTGGCAATATATGATTACTTTGGATGCAAACAATGTTTGGCGGAGCTCTTCTTTTCCCCTTTGAATGTTAAGAGTTCTACTGTTAGTTTTTTTTCTACAGTAAAACATGCTGGAAGCATCTTGGTCTATGAAAGAGTGTCTGTGTACAGATTACCTTTTTTTTCTGTCTACTCTATGACCTTTGAAACTAATCTACAGGATGACACAGATGTTTCAAAATATTTGCAAATTTCAAAGTCCTTTTAGGCTATACAGTAGCCAAGTAGTCAGTCAAAATATTGTAAAAGTACAATAAATGTAAAAAAAATCTTAAGATTAAAATCTTGAAAATAAAAAGTTTTGGATCACGTAGTAGTGGAAATTCTTGATAGAGCCTAGAGACATCAGAACATATTACAACCAATACTTTTAAAAATTTGCTCTAGTTTATCTGACACAACCCAAGGAGCCCACATGAATATGTGCTCTTTGCAACCTCATAAAAACTGTCCTTAATGGTGGGTGGGTAAATGTAAATGTCAGGAGCCGCCACTGCATGTGGCTCGGCGCAGGCGCAGTATGCCGACTCGCACTGGTGTGCGGGCACTAGATCCTGGCCGGC
Organism: Staurois parvus; assembly: GCF_062004578.1. Classification (NCBI taxonomy): domain Eukaryota; kingdom Metazoa; phylum Chordata; class Amphibia; order Anura; family Ranidae; genus Staurois; species Staurois parvus. Next base: position 21,422,799 of record NW_028317813.1, on the reverse strand, counting down.
CGCGGCAACGGCGGAACTCGCGCATGCGCACTCGGGACCACGGGTGCGTGCCTGGCACCAATGACAGCGCAGGGCACGGTATTTAAATCCGCTCTGCGCTGACACTGGTTGCTGTATGGTCTCTTCTGTTTGTTCCTGCTCCTGTATCCGTGCTGATTGATTGCTGCTGACCCTGATTGTTCCTGACCTGCTGACTTCTCCTGCTCTGACCCCTGGCTTGCCTGACCTCTCTCTTGGATGCCCCTCATTGGATCTGACCTTCCGTTATTGACCCGGCGAGTGACCCGACTATTCTCTGCCTGCTGCATTGTACCGCGCTGTCTCCACGGTTACCGACTCGGCCTGTCTGACCACGCTTCTGCTCAGCCATCCATCCATCCGTCCTGCTCGGACTCATCCACCTCTTCACATCAGGCTCTCATCCTGCAGATACCTCTGGCGGATTCCTCTACCATGGGTGGGTGTACTCAGGGGCCGCGACCTGGTCTCTGTCTGTTCCAAGTCCATCCCCACCATCAGGGGCCCTGGTGAACAAGCAGACTGGGACTTAGACTCCGCGCTCGGGGAATCCTATTCTGTGGGTTGCAAGAGGTACCGCCAGGCGGTTCACTACAGTAACATTCTATGATTATATGATATTCTCAGAGTAAGTTGCTTCTTATATACCTGTTGGATGAAGAGAATGACCAGAGTTGTTGCTGATCCTTCTTGTTAATGTAAATGCCCATTAATGCTACATGCCTCATCCAAGGTCATGTGATAAGTCAATGAGGAAAGTGATAGTGGAAGAGGTCTATTTCATTTATAGGGAATGTATAGAACTCTGTATATACAGTATATTCTTTATTTTTTTATGGTTAGAACTTAAGATTCTTTTTTTATAATCAGGTAAACATGGAACATTGCATGAGTATTATGTAACCTTCTACCTAGCCAGCAAGGTGGATGTTTAGGCTGCTTTTCACATATTTTCTTCTAATTATGATATACTGTGAAAGCCCAGTTATTTCAAAACCTAAATAGGTTCAGTGGAAATATACAGTGTACATACACTGAAATGATCAAAGCACTTACTCACCCTTTATTCAAAGGCTTTATCATAAGTTGTTTGACCATACTGTCTTTTTAGCTAAGCCATAGTTCTCTTTGATTTTTTCGTCGGATATTGCATGATGATTTCTAAAACAAACATCTATACCTTCAGAAAAAAAAATATAAAAAATAGTTTAACCACTTTTCTACCTTTTTTTTTTCCGTTTTTTGCACACATGTTAAAATGCACGTTTTAGGCCAGATGACTTGTTGAACCCCCAAACAGCATAAATTTTCTGAAAGAAAAGACTCTGGAGAACAAAATGGAGGTAGCTGCAATGTTTTAGGTCACATGATATCAGCACACATGTTTATCAAATGCAAATTGTTAGTAAAAAATACACTAAAATAAAAACTATTTTTTAATTGCCACATACATAATATATTACCCATTTTTGGTAAAATATAAGGTTGCAACAAATAAATAGACACCCAACATGCCAAGACTTACTGTAAAACTGTATGCATGAAAATGTGACAAACTATAAAGCCTCGTTCACACCATATGTGCAGAAAAACTGATGGAAACTGACGCACAGATTTCACTTGAAGATACATCAGTTTTCACGTGCGCTGCAATGAGTTTTATGCACGTTGCTGATTCCTGCACATAAAAAAATCTGCACGTGATACTAGTGTTGTAATGTGAGCAGGGTACATAGAGAACAACTGATTTTGTGGTGCCCTTACAGAACACATGCAGAAAAACTGACATCTCTGCACAGTGGTGTGAACAAGCCCTAAAAGTGAAATTTTAAAAGTCTATACAGATTATAAGTATAGAGATACCCATGAATGATGTTCTTGTTCTCACTCCGATGTTTGCGGTGATATGTAACATGTGCAGCGCCCAGATATTATGCCTTTGGATTTGGGTACATTACCGCATTAACACAAGAACAAGAGCCTTTTAAATGCTTCAAAGATCTACTTCGATCTTCATTAGGTTAGTCAGCATCAGTGACTAATGAAAAGAATGGTGCTGCACTCTTTAAATGGTATCTAAATACAACCCATAAATATATACATTAAACCAATAATCTTATGCATATAAATAATAACATGTGATACTTAGATCAATAAACATACGTGTGTAGACAAAAACCATCACATGATGACATAAATAAGTGAAAACTAAACATGCGTCCCCAAAAACAGGGAATTGATAGATGAATGGCATAAATTGTGCCTCAATAAAAAGTGCCATGTAAAAATAACTCACAACAAATGTGAATGCACTAAAGTGATAAGGTCAGGATAAAACCTGATAACAAAAAACCTTTTAAAACCACATGACCTCCTAACACATCAATGTATTTAAATCAAAGTTTTTCCCTGTTTTTGGAGACGCATGTTTAATTTTCACTTATTTATGTCATCATGTGATGTTTTTGTCTACACACGTATGTTCATTTTTGCATCAACTAATTTGAGTAAAGCTGAAGATTCTGTAATCTAAGTTATATTATTAACCTTACTTTCATGTAAGGAGCTAAACAAATGTTCTATAAAACTCAGTTTTGTCACAATTTTGGAAACTGTTGTTGTGTTCTTTGAGATATCAATTAAAATCTTACTTTTCAAAAGGGGTGTACTCATTTATGTGGAACACTGTATTTTGAAAACAACTTTCTTCCTACTATCGCTGTATTTGAACATAAAATATCCAATTTGTTTAGACTTCCTTTTACTCTCTTGGGAAGAATCAATCTGTTCAAAATGGTTCCTCACAAAATGTATGTATTTCTTCTCTCATTCGCCTGTTTATATCCCTAAAAAAATATTCTGAGAACTAAAACCCTAATTTCTTTGGTATTTCAAACCCCCAGGATTTCCTTATTCACACTGCAAGTTCCATCCTCTCAGGGTGGCCTAGAAATTAAATGGAATTATAGACTACAACTAACTAAGCTTATAACTGCTCCCTTCTTCTAACACCTATATTAACTATAAGTGTTGCTATAGTTAGTTCCAATACTAAGGGATGCCCCATAGTAAGCCTATGGGTGACATCACTGCCCAGGCATTCCATCCATTGGTGGCACTCTCTCCTCTTCCCTGAAGATGACTGCTGGGGAGATCACTTGACCAGACTCTGATAATAGGTAAGTATATGCATTTACAGATTAGTTAGCTTAGGTGTTAGGAGGGGGTTGGGAGGAGTTTAAAGCTTAGTTTTTTCTAAACTTGATCCTCATCAACTGATACTCATTGATATTACCATGCCTCACAACTGGTGTACATACATAGGTATTACTTTCCACAATTAAGCAATTCATCCACAGCTATAGAGGTAGCGGTGATTTTGTATGAAGCACTTACAAACCTTATACATAATCAAGGTCCCACACTTCAACCAAACAGCCTCCCTAACAATCCTTTTTGGTAAAATCTGAAGCTTTCAAACCTTCTCACCTAGGCTCTGATAGGATTGAAATGTGTGCACAAGTTGTATTCTTTTAAACCCTTCTCCACAGTATATGCACAGTATAGTAAAGACTGAAGTTCCTCTTTAAAATGCCAGATCTCAAATAAGTCCAGCTGGACTTATTTGAGATCTGGCATTTTAAAGAGGAACTTCAGTCTTTACTATACATATACTGTAGCTGCTGACATTTAAAAGTCAGGTACTTTCCATGTCTAGAGTCCAGCGCTGTCTTCTTGCAACCAGTTCTTCTCATTGCTGCAGATCCCTGGAGCTGCCATCTTGGATTTTGTGACCAACTGTAACTGACTGTAACTGTAACTGCCTGAATGACAGCTGGCTCCCCACTGTGTATGCATCCCACTTGTGGGATGCTGTGGGACTGATCCTACAATCTCCTTGGATGTGTGAGTCATCCTACAAGGCTGAAGGCTGGGGGGGCTTGGGCAGGGAGAGAGCCCAAGCAGATGCCTTTTTTGCCAAGTGAAAATTGAGGAAGTGGGAGTAAGTACATCTACTGCTCTTTTATACAAGGAAAACTATAGTGTTGAATTGGACATCGATTGAGACTGTAGATATCAATTCTTGGAAATGTCTGGTTAATATAGTCCTACCCATCTACAAAAAAACCTGTGATGCCGGAGGATATCCCACTTTTAAAAAATCTGGTGAAAATGGGTCACCTGTCCGAATTCACGTGAACATCAAGCTCCCATCTGATACTCCCACCCACTGTACAAGAACCACAAAATCCCCAAACCTATTTTTTACTTTGCTTACACAGACCTGTAACTACAAATGAAACACAACAATGGTTGGAGGAAATGTTCTTTATTAAGAAGCACTGGGCAAATTGATTAACCTTTTTATAACCACACATGACTGATGTTTTTTTATTAGATGTATTTATTTTTATGTACAATTTGTAAAATGCAAAAGTATAATATCCTTTAGCTAAAGTTAACATTGATACATATGTGAAATATGTGAAACCTTTCCAGTCTACTGCATATATGGCTTCTCTGTACAATTTCTAAAACACACATATCCTTTATCCATTTTTAACATTGATGTATGTTTCCTGCATAGTCTGCTTTTGTATATGTATGAATGTACCTGAATTAGTTCAATAAACTTTTCTAACATTTCTAACTCATTTCTACCAAAAGGATAAAAAGTTCACATCAGGTGAATGTGGAGTCTTCAAGATCATCACTAATACAGCTTTTCCTTGCTTTCTCTGTGTAGCATTTGTGCAGCTGCTGTAAAGTCGGCTGAGTGTCCCAGAGTAGATGCTCTCAAAGCTTCTGCTATAGCCCAGCTAGTGACATAAACCCTGTGTGCCTAACTGTCTTCCTGAGGCTGTAAAAAAGCTCTCAGAATGTCTTAGCTAATAACTGACAAGACAGTTGAGGTTTCTAGTTCTGCAAAAAAAGCCAGAGTTTAAACCAGAACTTTATTTATCCTCCCTTCAGTAATGCCAGCTCCTTTGCTGGCTCCATTATTTTTTCCCTAGCTTCTTCTGAGTTCTTCTATCATCTTGATTGGCCACGATGACGTGACTCCTGTGTACATGTCAAGAATGTGCACTGAGCTGTGTAAGCTTCTACAGAAGCTTGCACTGCCTGCGCTTCTCTACATTGCTGACTTGTCTTCACTTGCAACATACTGCATATCAACAGCAGTGGCCCCTAGTAGTCTACTGACTATAATGGCTGTGGAAGAAAAGCTCAGTACGTGCTGGAACAAGAAAGTTCTTATATGCTCATGCTCATAGTTTTGAGCAAATACTCACTGCATAATGAGCATTGGCACGCATGAGCAAATGTTTTAGAGTGTGTGAAACATATGCCCTTGTTTGTTTGCACGCCCATATTCTGAACGTAAAGAATTTGCTGGCAACACTGTGAAGCATCAACAACTTCGAAAGGAGTGTGGAGCTTACCCATCAGGTGCTGGCTGGGACCAGTATAGAAGTGGGTGGTGATATGGAGGGTGAGTGGTTGGGTTACAGTTAGGAGATGGGATAGAAGCTACTCCTGAGTAGATACATACTAATAAATATTAAACAATATGGTAGTGTGACAAGAACACCCCTACCTAAAAAAGCAGGTTACTAGATGATCCACGCGGAGTAATATGAATTCAAAAGAATTTTTAACAATACTTTATTTGATCACATAGATCATAGGGAGGTTAAACATAAGCACGGTGTACAAATGAAAAAAATAAAATCATGTTAAAAAACACTTAGCGTCTTCAATTTAGGGTCATCTTAGCAAATAGAGCACCATATAAGGCAGAGTTGTGTAATGATGCGATAGTTATCCTGGATTTCCGTGGGTTTCCCACTTAGATTCGAGTAAACCATGTGTTCAACAGATGTGTTCCCCATATATGTCAGGGACCTCCTGGAATGTAAGAGCTGGAACACAAAAATACATAATGTATGTATAGGAATATGAAAACCAATTCACATCCAAAAATCACCAGGCCTCCCTCCACATTAGTCAAAGACGTCACTACGCTTGGCGTCTTCACTGGGTGCGGCGCCCACGAGGCGGGAAGGAACGGCGGTGTCACAGCTCCCTGCTAGGAAGGCCCAAGACCCTCTGAGAACTACCACTGGGCTACTATTACAGCGGTTCGCAAAACGGCAATCCCTCAGGGAAACATACCTTCCACCGGTGGCAAGTTATTTAAAGCTTACGGCTGTTGAGATTTATAGAGTCTATGTAGTGGCAATAGGGCATGTTTTATGGGCCTAATTTAGCCTGTATACTCGGGGAATTTTTTGGAAACCCTCTTTGGAGGATAATCTACATGTACAGTTGCAAGAAAAAGTATGTGAACCCCTTGGGATTACGTGGAGTTTTGCATGAATTGGGCATAAAATGTGCTCTGAACGTCATCTAAGTCACAACAATAGAAGAACACAGTCTGCTGAACATAATACTACACAAACATTAGATGTTGCCATGGTTTAATTGCACATGACATGTAAACATTCACAGTGCAGGGAGGAAAAAGTATGTGAAGCCCTAGCTTAATGACTTCTCCCAGAACTAATTGGAGCCAGGAGTGAGCCAACCTTGACTCCAATCAGTGTGATGATATTGGATGTGTTGCTGACAGCTGTCCTGCCCTTAAAAAACACACACCTGTTTTGGGTTTACTGGTTTCAAGAAGCACTGTCTGATGTGAACCATGCCTCGCAGAAAAGAGCTCTCAGAAGACCTACGATCAAGAATTGTTGACTTGCATCAAGCTGGAAAGGGTTACAAAAGTATCTCCAAAAGCCTTGATGTTCATGTGTCCACGGTAAGACAGACTGTCTACAAATGGAGAAAGTTTAGCACTGTTGCTACTCTCCCTAGGTGTGGTCGTCCTGTAAAAATGACTGCAAGAGCACAGCGCAGAATGCTGCATGAGGTAAAGAAGAATCCCAGAGTGTCAGCTAAAGACCTACAGAAATCTCTGGCACATGCTAACATTTTGTTGACACATCTACAATAAGGAAAACATTAAACAAGAATGGAGTACATGGGAGGACACCACGGAGGAAGCCATTGCCGTCCAAAAAGAATATTGCAGCACGTTTGAAGTTTGCAAAAGAGCACCTGGATGTTCCACAGCACTACTGGCAAAATATACTGTGGACAGATGACACCAAGATTGAGTTGTTTGGGAAGAACACACAACACTATGTGTGGAGAAAAAAAGGCACAGCACACCAACATCAAAACCTCATCCCCACTGTAAAACATGGCGGAGGGAGCATCATAGTTTGGGGCTGCTTTGCTGCCTCAGGGCCTGGACGGATTGTTGTCATTGATGGGAAAATGAATTCCAGAGTTTATCAAGACATTTTGCAGGAAAACGTACAACCATCTGTCCGCCAACTGAAGCTCCGCAGAGGATGGGTGATGCAACAGGACAATGACCCAAAGCATACAAGTAATTCAACAAAACAATGGTTGCAACAGCACAGAATACGCCTTCTGGAGTGGCCCAGTCAGAGTCCTGACCTCAACCCGATTGAAATGCTGTGGCATGACCTTAAGAGAGCGATTCACACCAGACATCCCAAGAATATTGCTACACTGAAACAGTTTTGTGAAGAGGAGTGGTCCAAAATGACTCCAGATCGTTGTGCAGGTCTGATCTGCAACTACAGGAAACGTTTGGTTGAGGTTATTGCTGCCAAAGGAGGGCCAACCAGTTATTAAGTCCAAAGGTTCACATACTTTTTCCTCCCTGCACTGTGAATGTTTACATGTTATGTGCAATTAAACCATGGCAACATCTAATGTTTGTGTAGTATTATGTTCAACAGACTGTATTCTTCTATTGTTGTGACTTAGATGACGTTCAGAGCACATTTTATGCCCAATTCATGCAAAACTCTACGTAATCCCAAGGGGTTCACATACTTTTTCTTGCAACTGTATATACATATATACGCTATCCTATTCAGGCATTCTTTGCTGTGACACAGCCACATCCTTATAAAACCGCAATAACCTTCTCAAATTGAGCAATTTTTGGAAACCCTGTATTGGGTATATTAAACTTAGGTATCTACGGCCTGCTATATGCTACATACACATTATATATGTGTTTGGAATCCACGCACTGTGACTACCTGGCTCCTCACCCCCATATGCATCTTTGGAAAAGCATCAAGGACCTGATCCTAATTCAAGTTGACAGGAGTCCTCTTGATCTTTATTGATGGTAATATATCCACATTTTGTGTGTGTTTTGTTTTTGGGGTCACTTGATGCCTATGATCTATATATTTATCATTTTTCTCTATATATATCCTCAGAATCATTTGGTACTGTGGACCTTGTTTTATTTAGGGTGGCTATCCAGGAAGTCCCTACATTTGAGAAGCGGGCATGACAGTCTCATTATTGAGAAGGTAATAGTAGCATCCATTGACTAATGTGGAGGGAGGCCTGGTGATTTTTGGATGTGAATTGGTTTTCATATTCCTATACATACATTATGTATTTTTGTGTTCCAGTTCTTACATTCCAGGAGGTCCCTGACATATATGGGGAACACATCTGTTGAACACATGGTTTACTCGAATCTAAGTGGGAAACCCACGGAAATCCAGGATAACTATCGCATCATTACACAACTCTGCCTTATATGGTGCTCTATTTGCTAAGATGACCCTAAATTGAAGACGCTAAGTGTTTTTTAACATGATTTTATTTTTTTCATTTGTACACCGTGCTTATGTTTAACCTCCCTATGATCTATGTGATCAAATAAAGTATTGTTAAAAATTCTTTTGAATTCATATTACTCCGCGTGGATCATCTAGTAACCTGCTTTTTTAGGTAGGGGTGTTCTTGTCACACTACCATATTGTTTAGTATGTAGTTTTTGGGTTTTTGTATCCACACTTATACAAGTGAGTCGGAGATATGCTAATGACACCGGTAATTTGTGTCATTTTTGGTGGCCTGTTTTTGCTTTATTGTTGTGATATACTAATAAATATGCCTGGTTTCATGATATTGGGGATATCAGCTCAGGAGTGGTATTGCTGGAGCAGAATACATTCCCTAGCTGCCAGGGGAACAACTGCTTCAGTAAAGATGGGGGCAGGAATACAAGCAAAGATAGACAGATACTGGCAGTATGGGACAGATAGAGTGTAAGAGAAGTCAGAAGACTGTCACGTGCTCATGTTCAAGGGCATGCTCATAATTCTGAGCAAAGGCTCCATGCAAAATGGGCATTAGCACACATGCACAAACATATTACTGCGTGTACATCCTCATGAGCACTGGCACCAATTGGTCTATTTAAGCTGGGCTATGACTTGGATTGCTGAATGGTCTTCAGCTAGTTCCTGCTTAACCTGAGCCTTGACCTGCCTTATCTGCCTACCCATGTATGACTTGGCTTGCTCCTCACCAGTCTTTGGATTTCTGCCCACCCGCTGTGATCTTGGCTTGTATTTTGACTTTGCTCCTGTCTTGTGTTTCTGCACCTCTCTGCTTGACTGTGTACCGATCTCAGCTTGTATCCTGACTCTGCCTCTGCCTGATGTTCCTATACCTCACTGCCCAGCTGTTGATGACTTTTTGGATTGTGTCTTGGCTACGCTCCTGTCTGCCGATCAAGTGTCACTGTGTTCCAGTTTCTGGTTCCTTCCTGGTGATCTATGGTGATCTGCTACCTGCAAACACCAGCTGGCGCTGCCTGTTACACCAGCCATCTTGTCCTCACACCTCCTCTCATCACTACCAGGCATGTTGGACAAGAGGTGCAGGAGAAGCCCCCTCTGCAACTCGATCTCCACCAGGTATGTGACAGACTGCTCTTTTGCTACTGTTTAAAAAAAAAATATTTAGGGATCAGAGAAAGGTGTTGACCCAGTTTGCCATGGTCTGTAATAATGCCTCTGGTCACCATGACTATTAATCTCCACCAAAGATTATTAAAAAAATAAGCCCATTACCTAAACAATATTTGCACCTCACTACCTAATACAATGCTCAAATCATTGTGAAGGTACATTAAGGGCTTGTTCACACCATGATGCAGAGATGTCATTTTTTTAGGCACGCGTTCTGCAAGGCCACAACAAAATCATTTGTTCTCTATGTGCCCTGTTCACACCACAACAATAGTATTGTGTGCAGATTATTTTGTGCATTGGAATCTCCAACGTATATAAAGCTCATTGAAGCGTGCATGAAAACTGATGTAAACTGATGTCTCTGCGAGTGAAATATGTGCATCAGTTTCCATCAGTTTTTCTGCACGTATGGTGTGAACTAGGCCTTTGTGTGAATAAATTTTTCCCTTTACCTATTGGAAAATAACAGTGAACAACTGGTCATTGTACCTGCTTGATTCTCTATAGGGATATGTGAAGGGTCCTCAATGTGCCATGTGACAGCACTGTGTTTCATCTATACTTGGGTAGCGAAAAGGTAGAGCTTTAAGGAAAGAACTCCCTGTCAGTGCCTGACCCCTGCCTATTTCACAAACTTGTGACAAAGGACAAGCCAATCTCACACCATGCTGTCACTTACGTAACAATGCCACTCTCAGCTGCACCCTGCACAAAAATTTTCCCATTTGGAGGACCACAATCTAGGTGCCGGCAGCCTGAGATCGATTGTCACTGGGTTAAATCAATTAACTGCCTCCTGCCTGCCATATAAGGTAATGACGGCCGAGCGGCGGTTCTCTCGTTCTGGTGGGAGGTCATATGATGTCCTCCCACTCTAACTTGCATGTGCGCCCTCGGAGGTGCGCGGCACGGCGATCGGTGATGCGCTGTGTCCCTCGGTCACAGCGGATCACCAATCACTGTAAAGAGCTGATGATTTTGGCTCTGTCATGTGATCAGCTGTGTCCAATCACAGCTGGTCACATGTAAATAGGTAATGCCGGTTATCGGCAGTCCTCTCCTCCTGCTGACAGCTCGTTAAGAGATGAGAGCCGGTAATCGGCATTCCTCAGAGGGAACATCTACACTGATCATCAGTGCTGGCAGTCAGTGCCGCCTATCAGTGCCATCTATCAATGCATATCAGTGCCCATCAGTGCCGCCTAACAGTTCCAATCAGTGCCGCCTACCAGTGCCCATCAGTGCCGCCTATCAGTGCCATATATGAGTGCTGCCTTTCAGTGCCCATCAGTGATGCCTGTCAATGCCCACAAGTGATGCCTGTCAATGCCTATCAGTGCCTTCTCATCAGTGCCGCCTATCAGTGCCCATCACTGCAGCCTCATTAGCGCACATCAGTGAAGGAGCAAAATTACTTATTTACAAAATTTTATAACAGAAACTAAGAGAAAAAAAATTTTTCTTCAAAATTTTCAGGCTTTTTTAGTTGTTGTTTAGCAAAAAATAAAAACCCCAAATAAAATACCACCAAAAGAAAGCTCTATCTGTCTCAAAAAAATAATACAAATTTAGTTTGGGTACAGTGTTGCATGACTGCGCAATTGTCATTCGAAGTGCGACAGCGCTGAAAGCTGAAAATTGGCCTGAGAAGGAAGGGGGTAAAAGTACACAGTAGGCAAGGGGTTAAGCAATTAACTATTTCACCACTTGCCCTCCAGAGGATTTACCCCCCTTCTTGTACAGGTCATTTTTTGTGATACAACGCTGCATTACTTTAACTGACAATTGCGCGGTCATGCAATGCTGCACCCAAATGAAATTTATGTCATTTTTTTTCCCCCACAAATAGAGCTTCCTTTCGGTGGTATTTGATCACCTGTGCATTTTTAATTTTTTGCACTATGAACAAAAAAAACCCAACAATTTTGAAAACACAAAAAGGGTTAACTGTGTTCTGTTTCACTATGTGTGCTGTGTGTGTTTTACTAGGGAAACAAGCTGCTTTGTATTGCTCTGTTGTGCAGAGCAATACAAAGCAGCCTGTTTGTGCTGACAGGGGAGAGATCTGTATTGCTGTACAGACCTCTCCCCAGTCGGCTCCGCCGACGATCACCGAGTCCCGGACAAGAATTGGTGTCCAGGACCCGGTGACTGACATGCCGAGGAGCCAATAGCAGTGCGCGTGTGCTCCATACCCGGAAATACAAAATTACGTACATATACGTGATTTTGCGCATCCCTGTCACCCTGTAGCAGTACTTCTGCTATGGGGCAGTCGGGAAGTGGTTAAGATACCAAACCCACATTTTGACTGAGAAAGCGGAAACTCACAATTTTAGCAAGAACAAATATGAAAAATAAACATCTGGAAACACACTGTCACCACATACCTGGATATTCAGGGATTTATCATTATACAGTAGCACTCTTCAAGAGACAGGGATTCTTTTGTTTGCATTAAAAGCTTCAGAGACAATTTCAACACTTTTCCAAATATGGAAAAGGTTAATGAAAAAGGTTAGAATGGTGCAAATAGAATATTTAAAGAAAAAAGGCGTTACATGGAAACAAAGAGACAATAAAGCAATAGAGAATTAAAAAGTAGTTGAAAATGAAGAATATTTGCAAAGTCCTTTAGCAGAGTCCAATTGATCAAGCAAAAGCAGTACAGTGGCTCTCAAGTCTGATTTGGTGTTCCTTGGTTGATATTAAAATGAGAGCTGTCAAATCTGCTTGCAATCTCTTTATCGAACATCAAGGGGGGGTGTTGACAGAGACTATCTGACCAGTCTTCTGTTTTAAGGGGTGGGTGCTGGGAGGTCACCACATTTATGACCAAGTCCCAAATATAGTTTCTTATAAGTATTCATATTTCTGAATTCCAACCATTTACCATCTGTTACATTGCAGATTATTGTCCAGCATAAAATTACCTTCAAAATGGATATAGATATGACAGGTTTCAGAGATCAATTTTTCATAGGAGGTGTGTGGAGGCCTAATCTACTGTGGTACCTCCTAGCATAGGGGTGTTTGGGTTCAAAATGCTACCCAATAACTGAAGGTGAATATGACTTTATTCTTGATATACTATCAAAATTTCAGAAGTTAGGAAACATGCTGAAGTTTTAGAGTCAGAAATGTGTTTCTACAGACTTCCATTAAGATATTTATGACGCAATATTTGGTAGTTCTTCGGATTGCTAAAGCTTGCGAGGGTGACAGTTTTATTAGGTTTCCCAGACTGGAATGGTGGGTTGGGCTAATGGAGAGGTCTGGGTGTCCCATCAATGGATTGATAACAAGGTCCTGGGATCAGTTAACAGTTTGTGTATTGTATAAACTGAAGGATGCGGACAAAATGGTTGCCACACACACAGCTATTCGTGTGCCCATTATGCACAACCATTACATTCCCCACTTAAGTCTCCACAGATTTTGAGTTAAACTGGAAGGTTGGAATGACTAAACCGATTGGTCAGGACTGAATAGATGGCCCAGGTCACACATACACTTGTATATGGCAGTTATAAGCCAATCCACCTAAGGTTTTTTTTATTAAAAAAAAAGTCTTACAGTGAGCAGGCTGGCAGCCCTATAGCAAAGGAGCCATGAGTTTTCAGGCCCCCTTCAGTGTTAATACCAGCAAATAAGCTCTTTAGGATTGGGCGGGAGTTTCAAGAGCAGGGTCCAAAAACACTTTTGTAATTATTTGTCCAAACTGTTTCACCATAAAAAAAAGCTAGGCACACACATGCAGATCTTTGGTGGATTAAGAGGAAAAATTCATTAGCAGCCTAAGCTAAAGGTAATTGCAGGCAGGATAGAAAACCTTTTCATCCCTCAAGTGGATACATATTCTTAACTTCATAATCATTTTAATCTCTAATCACTTCTCTTGGCCTCTGATGTATTCTTACTTCTCTGCAGAGAGCAGAGATCTTTTTGATCTGCTGGCTCTGATTTACAGCCTGCGTCCCTATGGTGTGCATGAGACATGCAGGCTGCTGTTCATAAGCTGAATAGGACATACAGTATTTTTCATGGTTTCTGTGAACATTTACAGAGAAAATATGTGCTTTCAAAATGATAAATGCACTTTAAAACAAGGTGTGCTATTTTTTGCTCCCTACCCTGGGGTGTTCTAACCAGGTGTGGCCAGGAGAGTGAGACTTTCAGCACTGAATGTAACCAAACATACCAAGACTGTTGGATTGAAGCAGGTATGTGTTGGTGGAGGGGTGAGGTGTGTTAGGTTAGGTCAGTGGAAGGGGCAAAAAGATTACTTGTTTCTTAATGTCTGCCTAGGATCTTTCTGTATGACTAGACACCTGGACTTTTTATAATCACAACAAAAGAGCGTACTAGGAAAATTGAAAAAATATAGTGAGCGCTCTCAATAATTAGGAGCTGAACATTCAAGGAAAACGCATAAAAGTCCCAAGAAATATATATATAAATAAAATGCAGCGCTATTAATATATCATAAATGGTAATGATAAGACACAGTCCAGTAAAAGGTGCTCGTTGATTCCCGGTGCAAATTATAGAAATGCGCACTAACCAGAAGCGTATAGGTAATACGCATGTGAATAAATATCCTGAAGATTCCCCTCTCCTTTCTGGTCTGATCACGGGAATAGCTGGAAAGAATGAAGATCAAGCGCCCTCGTGTGGTGAAAATGTGGTCCAGCAGGTCAGAGAAATCTTTACCAAGATATAGTTCCCCCTCTCAGGAGCTGACACAGGAATCACTCGGGGCTGTAAAGGTTGAAGAAGCTCCTGATAAAAACGCATTGACTCCTGCTGCTCTTCTCTGGGTAAATGCATCTATTTCCTATCTCCGCTCCTAACTCTAGCTTCACTCAGGTTTACGACTGTAGCCTGTTCCCAACAGTCTACAGTCGTAAACCTGAGTGCAGATAGAGTTAAGAGCGGAGATAGGAAATAGATGCATTTACCCAGAGAAGAGCAGCAGGAGTCAATGCGTTTTTATCAGGAGCTTCTTCAACCTTTACAGCCCCGAGTGATTCCTGTGTCAGCTCCTGAGAGGGGGAACTATATCTTGGTAAAGATTTCTCTGACCTGCTGGACCACATTTTCACCACACGAGGGCGCTTGATCTTCATTCTTTCCAGCTATTCCTGTGATCAGACCAGAAAGGAGAGGGGAATCTTCAGGATTATATTCACATGCGTATTACCTATACGCTTCTGGTTAGTGCGCATTTCTATCATTTGCTCCGGGAATCAACGAGCACCTTTTACTGGACTGTGTCTTATCATTACCATTTATGATATATTAATAGCGCTGCATTTTATTTATATAAAAGAGCGTACTAGTAGGGGCAGCACCATTTTAATTTAAAAAAAGCTGAAGAATGGTATAGCCACTCTTCTAAATATATGTTTTATTGCTATAGTGCTGCTGTCAAAGAGGTTTCCTTATTTTAAAATGATGGGGCTGGGAAGTGAGTGCAAATCTCCCTTACAAAGCCACAGACATCAATAAAAAACTGGCAGAGATTCTAAACCTTCTCTACCCTTTGCATACACAAAAAAAAAGTTCTGGTGGGAGTTCAAAACCAAAAAAACAGACTTTTTGCCTTGCTGCATTGTAATACTTTCCCTGGTGTCCATCCTAATAGGAAAGTCCTGCCTTAGAGGAGCCATTGATGTAGTGGCCATGATGATTTTGCACCAAAAAAAATTTGCACATGCAGAGAGCACTTATTCCCTAGTGAAGCAGTAAATGTGGCAGTGCATGTATTGCATTGAGGTGGTTGTAGTTACTAACTGGGAAGAGGTCCCAATAGGAAACTAAATAATAAAAAGAGGGAAAATTGGATGAAAAGGATAGTAAAAGTGAATTAAATAAAGAGAATTTAGAGCTGCATAAGAAATAGTAATGAACAGGGGCGGACTGACCATTTGGAAACTCGGGCACTGCCCGAGGGCCCAGGGTCAGTAGGGGGCCCCATGAGATGCCCCTGGTACCTTTTTCATAGGCTTTTTTGAGTTTGGGCAAGGACACAGGGGCCCCATGATCCCCTATTGCCCAGGGGCCCCATGAGTTGTCAGTCCGCCCCTGGTAATGAACCAGATAAAAAGTTAAACATATGAAGAAAGAATGAAGCATGTTATGAACCTCTTCCCAAATGTACTGGTATGTATGAACTTTTATAGACTAAGATCTTCATTAATGCCAAAACCAATTATAAGATCTACTTATCCTTCACAACATTACATACTGCAATGCAGGTAGTCTTAAATCAGATGTAATCCTGTTTTTAAAGCAATACTTGGATTTTCATTCAGTCGTCATGTTCAATACTTTTTTCTAACTGTTTTTCTACTGTCTGTTGCACAAAAAATAGAGAACAGATTAAAGAAAATGGACACCTGCTATACAGCCACGCAGCTACCAGCATGTCCTTTTAAAGCAGAACTAAATGTATAAAATAAAACATTGAGAACAGGAAGTCTTTATTATTGAAAAAGAGGCATGCAATGTTTTTATGCAATAAAGTACATCTGCCTGCCTGTTCGCAATCCTATGTGGAATACATTGAGCTGCACATGTGCAACTTAGTTCACATTCTGGCACAGTCATCCCATGCTGGCCAATCAAAACAGACAAAGACCAGCACTAGCGAAGGACCTCATGGGCACCAGAACATTGGAACTAAAGTAAGTATTTGTACCTTTAGTTGCACTTTAAAGGTGTGAAAACACTTTTCATATTTTTCCAACATGATGCAGGCATGCATTATACAGCATATGGGATTTCAATATAGGAAAACTTTACTAGAAGGGGCCTTCCCTATGTTTTAAAGGAGCAGATCAATACAAATCTAAAGACAATCTTTGAAAATGGCTTAGTTACTTCAAATTAATTAGGTATGTGTGGTTCTAATTAATTTAAAAGGGCTTTACGGTCACACACTTTCACTTTATAGCATCAGCATTGTAATAGCAAATTGTAATAGCACTACAAACTATAATTATTATTGACAATTCAATATAAGCTTGTGTTCATGTCATCTCTTTCCCATCTTCCTGGATTCCCTGCATGCTTTGCAACTTCTCTGCTGTTTTCAATACTTAAGGACTACATATCCCACAGTAACTTGCTGCCAGCAAGCTGTGATTCCTGTACTGACTCCGTCTCCTAAAACTCCTCCTCTCAGCACCTCTGTCGTTCAGAAGTCAGGCTCAGTGAAATGTTTGACACAGCAGTGCCTGCTCAAAGGGCACATTGAATTTGCGTCAAGGAAATAAATGTATAGGGATATTTACAAAGTAAGTTTACAAATGTCAAGATTGCTCAGATTATTAGGAATAGGCTAGAAACAATTGAAAAATAATGTGGATATTAATATATGATTTTCAATTTTGTTGTAATCATGTTTAAAAATGTACATGCGTTAGAATGTGTTTACATGTGTTATAAAATGTATAAGAAGATGCCCTAATAAACCAGGAAACCTGTGGTTTCTTTCTGGCAGTGAACAAACAGCCATACACTTTCTATTTTTCTACATTTTATATTATATTCTTATCATCTACTGCCTATCTATACCTAAGTACTTGTTCCTCTAGATCAACAATAATATAATACAATACATAGCAAAACAAAGGCAACAGCAGTAAAATATTTAATAGGTGGGACTCAGCACTTCCTCCCTGAATTCTTTAGATTTCACTGTATAAACACAATACAATTAAAGTGGAAGAAAAGCATGAGATGATTACAAATATTTCCTCCCCCATCATCCTACCTATCCTGCATAACTTGTGTAAAAAAGAACTGTGTATTTATCTCTTTTCAATCTATTATGGTCCAGTCACGTGTTCCTGCAGCTCCAGCTCCCCTGTGTCAGTGATCAGCTGCTGCAGGGAAGAGGAGAAAGCACTGTCTATGGGTGACATCATGGCTTCTGAAGCCCACAAGCCTATGGGTGACATCACAGCTCCTGAAATTCACAGCTATTGTTGAGTGCTCCCTTCCACAGGGAAGCCAGAACTGCAGGATCACTGGACTGGACTGGATTAAAAAGAAAGGTAAGTACACAGATTCTTTTTTAGGATCGGTAGGAGGAGGAGGAGGAGGAGAGAGGTAATGTTTTAAGAGTGGTTAGTGTTAGGATTTTCTTCCACCTTAAGTCCAAATATGAATGAATTGTCATCTGGACCTGAAAGACAAAGAGAAAAGAAAACATACTGTAAAACTATAAATATAAGTCTCTTAGAAGGATAAAGTCAACTAACTCTCATAAAAAAAATATTTTCAAGTCAGAGAAGCCAGAAGACGTCAAACCTCAGTTGAGTCAATTGTAATCCAAAGGTTAACAGAATCTGTCCAGCTGAGTAGACACTGCAAATATATTAACATGCATCTATAAAAAAAAGATAAAGTCCCAGATGAGTCTTTGGTGACTTTGGTGTCTAGAACTTGACATCCTAGAACAGTCCTTGAAGATATCATGTCAGTTCTTCAAGCAGGATCATCTATTTAGTTAGTTGAAGAAATTTCTTGACGAGTCTAGAAAACTTGCTTCTAGTTTGTGAGGAGAGGGATGTCCATTCACAATGAGTGGTGTATGAGTTTCTTAAACCTTTCCCTATTAGCAGGATGCTTAGTGTGATGCATGAATATCTGATATCAGCTTGTGTCTTGATGGACAAATTTGCAGCAAAATTGAAGGTGAAGTCAAGACTCCATTGCAGGAATCAAAGTTTTTTGAGTTCTCAAGAGGACTTCTAATTGGAAGGAATTTGCTGTTTTGCAATTGTCAGGTGTAGTTTCATTGAAGACAGAATTAACTTGAGGTTGCAGCTGATCCTCTGTCAGCAACTCCATAGCATCTACTGAAGTAGACAGTGATTTAAAGTTAGTAGTCAAGCAGTCCAATAAACATAAACATTGTTGTGAAGGATCTTAGTATTCGTTGATTCCTGGTCATCTGAAGAAGATGTAGGTTTGCCACTCTCAGTGATAAGTCAGTGTATTGGCCTAGCAGGGTACTCACAAAGCAGTTCTGTAATGTAGCCTCTGTACGATAATTTTATTGGAGTGCACATCAACTGAGGCTTTAGGTTTGTATGGACAGTGGGCTCCAATAATTACCCAACCTAGGCTAGTTTTTGGCGTAAGGATCATTGTTTCAACCATTGTGCTGCTGACATACCTTGTATATTATCAGGAGGTCTCTGACCAACAGCAGCACGATTTTGGCAAGTACTTAAAGGGTAATAATTAAATTATAAGAACTAGTTGATCTTGTTTGCTGTGAGCCAGCAGAGGTATACATTATGTAGGAAAAAACATTTCCAAACAAGTAAAAAAATTCTGAAGTTGCAAGTGAATGAGTGTACAGTGTATGCACAACCTTCCAAGCTGTGGAAATATTTGCTTCTAAGAAGTTAGAATAGACTTGTAAAAATAATGCAGCAGAATGTAATCTGATTCTAGTTGCTAAAGTAGTGCTATTGCAAGCAGGACTCAGAGTCTATAATGCAGCCACGTGATAATTCAGAGTGCAAGCAGTGCAGGAGTGAGGCAAAATACACTTAGAGCAGATAAAGTTTGTCTGTATGTGTGCAAATACTTTTATCTGTCTTCTAATCATTCTGTATCAAATTGCAGCTTTATGCACTGACTAACTTCCATAGATCTCCATCTGACTGAAATGTATGGCCATTTGCTGATTCAGAATAATGCACATAAAGCTTAAAGTGGTTGTAAAGGCTCAAGGTTTTTTTTACCTTCATGCATTCTATGCATGAAGGTAAAAAAACCTTCTCAGCAGCCCCCCATAATACTTACCTAAGCCCCCTCTCGATCCCGTGATGTGCACTGGAGTCTCGGCTATCCTGGGACTCCCTCTCCTAATTGACTGAGACAGCAGCAAGAGCCATTGGCTCCCACTGCTATCAATTACAGCTAGTGAGCCAATAAGAAGAGAGGCGGTGGGGCCAAGCTGCAAGCTGCTTGCTGTGGGGGCACCCAACAGGAGGGAGGGGCCAGGAGAGCCTGAGGGAGACCCGAGAAGAGGGGGATCCAGGCTGGTCTGTACAAAACCACTGCACACAGCAGGTAAGTATAGACATGTTTGTTATTTTTAGAAAAAAAGTTAAGCCTTTAGCATCGCTTTAACTCCCCAATAAAAAAAACATAGGTTAAAACCAATGCAATTTTACTTTGGGAAGCACAGTACAGAGGGTGTTTTTTCAATACTTTAGGTGTAAGAAGACAATGACCATCTGAACGTTTATCTGCATAGAAACTGAAACTAATGTTGGGAACTGGGAAAAGCAGAGAGAATTTAGCTAGGACTGTAATAACTAGCACAAAAGAAGAGGTGGGCAAAGGAATTTACCAATCACACAATAAGCAAGCTGCTGTGGCTCTGAACTGCCACTAGATTTCAGTAAATACCAAAACACAAATAAAAGAACGCAATACATAGCAATATAATGACAGCAGCAGTAAAATACGTACAGTAACTGGGACACAATGAGACCTAGTTATATTGATAGGGAGGGATAGAATAATTCAAACAATAAATACTAAATGACAACGACCCGAAGCAGACAGCCAGGATAACCAAGGAGTGGCTCCGTAAGAAGCATATCAAGGTTCTGGAGTGGCCTAGCCAGTCTCCAGACCTAAATCCAATAGAACATCTTTGGAAGGAGCTGAAACTCTGTGTTGCTCAGCGACAGCCCCAAAACCTGACAGATCTAGAGGAGATCTGTGTGGAGGAGTGGGCCAAAATCCCTGTTGCAGTGTGTGCAAACCTGATCAAGATCTACAGGAAACGTTTGACCTCTGTAATTGCAAACAAAGGCTTCTGTACCAAATATTAACACTGATTTTCTCAGGTGTTCAAATACTTATGTTCAGCAGTGCAAGACAAATAAATTCTTTACAAATCATACAATGTGATTTCCTGAATTTTTTTTTTAATTCTGTCTCTCAGAGTTGGAATGCACCTACAATGTGAATGTCAGACCCCTCCATGATTTCTAAGTGGGAGAACTTGCAAAATCACAGGGTGTTCAAATACTTCTGTTCCTCACTGTATCTACACAGTACAAGATATTACCACCTATCATCAACAAGCTGGAGTTCAGGCTACAGCCAACAGAAGCCATAAGCTGGCCATGCATCATACAATTTTCCTATTCAATTTCCTTTAGGTTTACCTTCAATTATGTAGTGCAAGGGTCTGCCTAATTGGATACAAATTGAAAGTGTTTAGGTTTGACCTCATATTATATGGTATTGGTTAATAATGGCTTGCTATGGAGGCACTCTGCAAGGGGAAGAGGCTGGGAGTTCCGGCTGAGGACCCCAGAAGAGGATCGGGGTTGCTTTATGGAAAACATTGCATAGAACAGGTAAGTATGAGATGTTTGTTACCAAAGAGTAAGACATCAGATCTTCCTGACAATATCTCAAGGTATGGTAACTCTCCGGAGAAGTACGGGGACTGGAGATCAACCAATAAAATTTCAATTGCTACTCTCAAAATAACTGCCAAGAAGGAACTTGACTTGATTATTAAGTGCCTAGGGCCAGAATCTGCAGATCATGTTAAGAGACTGAGCCAAATAATCTGGGACAACCCAGATGTAGGCCTTGCTGCTGCATTGGCAAGGCTCAAACAAACTAATGATAGCTCTGAAGCCATAGAAATAGCTTCAAACCTTTCCAAAAACAAAAAAGATCATCACAAGCTCAAAAAAATACAAAAGAGATAATGATGTATTCTTCCTTCCATCCTCATATTTTTGCAGGTTCA
This sequence comes from Staurois parvus, assembly GCF_062004578.1. Taxonomy (NCBI): domain Eukaryota; kingdom Metazoa; phylum Chordata; class Amphibia; order Anura; family Ranidae; genus Staurois; species Staurois parvus. The sequence goes on along the minus strand of NW_028317813.1, from coordinate 21,401,085 downwards.
TCAGTGATCAATTTGTTAAAGATAGTTATTAAGAGGTCGTACAATAAATTACCGTATCACCCAGTAAATGGTCTCCATTCAGTAGCCAAAAAAGGCATGCAAAAAAAGAGGGTTGTGAAAAGAAATTCACAAAGAAAGCGGCTACATTATGAACAGAATGTGATACTCAGAAAAATTTCCAAAAATTATGCTTTATTACACATACAAATTTGACATATGGGCAATCGCCCTGCTTTACCATCACCTCAGTATGAGACAATACACACAGACCTAAAACCATATAAAATGACACCAGTACCGGTCTAAATGCATGTGCAACAAGGACAATGACTACAAGAGTCTAAAGTCCCTGTAGCACTGGCGCATAGGTGAACACTTCCCAAAAGGAGGTGTATACAAAAATTATACCATAGGTATACCATAACACGTGTTATAAATATGTAGACTAAGCTACTACCAGAATGGTTATATCCCAAACAGGGAGTTTCAAAAAATTATACCATAGATATAAATATCACATGTATGCAATGCAGCAAGCACAGTATGCGTCAAAAAGAAGGCATGCCTCTAGGCCTATAAGAGACAAAACATAAATGTCATGTAAATGATGCAACACATTCCTATGCCGGCACAAGTGGTTGGGGCCCATTCATCTGTGATTATTACCAGCTGTTTCCTAGGGCTCTTGAATAAAAATATGCCCCATTTTTTACCAGGATGGAAGGATAGATGCATAAAGCAGCGCACTGCTTGAAATGGTTTCTTCACTGGAAGTCACTGAAAGAGCTTTCACTCTATATAGGATGTATAGGTCATATATGTCACATAGGACCATATATCTAGTGTCCTGCAACAGTCCACTCACCACCTGTGCAATGGATAATAGGAGAGGAAAGAATATCCTTCATAGGTGTTGCCATACAAGGCCGGGGAGGCCAAGGAACCACCGCTTTCAGTGACTTTCCACATATTGTTTGTTTCACTACAGGATGGGGACATCATGGTGCTTTATATAAGAAACAAGATATACCACATGTATTTCAACAGGCAGAAGATCTATTGGGATGTGTCTTGTTTTTCTCACAGAAAGTGGTATGTAGTCCACATGCAGTGGTGAAGAAACCATTTCAAGCAGTGCGCTGCTTTATGCATCTATCCTTCCATCCTGGTAAAAAATGGGGCATATTTTTATTCAAGAGCCCTAGGAAACAGCTGGTAATAATCACAGATGAATGGGCCCCAACCACTTGTGCCGGCATAGGAATGTGTTGCATCATTTACATGACATTTATGTTTTGTCTCTTATAGGCCTAGAGGCATGCCTTCTTTTTGACGCATACTGTGCTTGCTGCATTGCATACATGTGATATTTATATCTATGGTATAATTTTTTGAAACTCCCTGTTTGGGATATAACCATTCTGGTAGTAGCTTAGTCTACATATTTATAACACGTGTTATGGTATACCTATGGTATAATTTTTGTATACACCTCCTTTTGGGAAGTGTTCACCTATGCGCCAGTGCTACAGGGACTTTAGACTCTTGTAGTCATTGTCCTTGTTGCACATGCATTTAGACCGGTACTGGTGTCATTTTATATGGTTTTAGGTCTGTGTGTATTGTCTCATACTGAGGTGATGGTAAACCAGGGCGATTGCCCATATGTCAAATTTGTGTGTGTAATAAAGCATAATTTTTGGAAATTTTTCGGAGTATCACATTCTGTTCATAATGTAGCCGCTTTCTTTGTGAATTTCTTTTCACAACCCTCTTTTTTTGCATGCCTTTTTTGGCTACTGAATGGAGACCATTTACTGGGTGATACGGTAATTTATTGTACGACCTCTTAATAACTATCTTTAACAAATGTGTCTTTTGGGTTCTTATGGACCTGTTCTCATAGAGGTTATCTGACTTTTGGAAATTTGGTTTGCCACTACCTCAGTTGATGAGTTTTTTATTTTTTAAGGCGGCTGGAATATATTGATTGGAAGGGCTTGTATTCATGGCATTTATACCAGAAGAAGAGGTAGAGTTGGAAATGCATCAAGCCTTTGCAGCAGAAGGCCCAAGTTTATCTACTGAAGATGAGGACATTAAAATTAAGTTTCGGGAACATAAAAAGCTTGTTATTAAACGTCTTAACCGGAAATGGGATGTATGCTTTTTGGAAGCCTACATTAGACAGAGTATTATCCCACGTGGTCTGAGGAGTAAGGTAGTTCCAGCTGAATATTTACATAATGAAAGGTTTCTGGAGAAATGGAAAATGCTATGCATAGAACATGGGATTAATGGTATGAAACTTATAGTTGAGGAGGAAAAACTACAACTTGAAGAATTGGATCAGGCTATCAGTAAAAGTGCATTTGGATTAGATCCTTTTAAAAATCAGGAGAATTTTGAAAAGTATAATGAGCAACTGAAAAAGGAAGTTGAAAAAGTACAAAAAAACCTGAGAACTACTAAACAAACTAAATTTAGACGTGACCTTAAGGACTGGGAAACAGGTGAGATATTTGATCTCACTACTAAAAGAAGTAGAAGTCGATCTAAACGAAGAGGATTTCGTTCACACTCTAGATCAATGGGGGAAACCATGTCTAGTGAAAGTGATTCTGAAAATCTTGGGAAATCTGTTTCTTTTTTAGACCAACAAAATGGAGAACCTCCTCGCACCAATCAATTACAGATGGGAAGAGGATCCAAAAAGAAAGTAGAGGAATCCTTAAAAAACAAACATCAGGAAGACAAGGGCAGAACAAGAAGTCACAGGAGGCAGTAGATGAAAATATTCATGATAAAAAGGTAATCAATTTGGCTAATTTTCCACTCAGAAGGGAACATATTTCTTTATTAAATAAAGGTATGTCCTTTTCACCAGTGACCCCCATGGATGAGTTTGAGGTATTTAAAGATGTTAATTTATTTTTAAGAAAAGTTTTCTTGAGAATGATACATGGCAATTCCACTATGTTGGAGGATATGGCCTCCGACTCATCCATGGAGGACCGCAAGATGCTCGACATGTTGATATCTCTCATGGAGGAAAATGAGGATGGTGATGAGAGCGAAATAGATTTGGATAATCACAGTAATGTGATTAGAAAAGTTGATCTGAATATTAGATCGACGAAAATGCCGAAAATTCGTTCCAACATGAGGATCTCGGCATTTCTAGATTTTGTTGCTGATGATCTTAAAAATCTTGAGTGGAAGATGCCAATTGGTGACAATCTTACTGAAAAAGAAAGAAAAGCCCTTAAAGAATTAAAAGAGACTAAGAATATTGTAATTAAGAGAAGTGACAAAGGGGGTAATGTAGTGATTTTAAATGAACAAAATTATGTTAGGGAGGTGAAGCGCTTATTAAGTGATTCATCTACCTATAGGAAAGTAGCCACTAATCCTTTTCATATGGTGGCAAAAAAATTAAATTCCATCTTAACACTAGGAAAAGAGGTGGGTTTGTTAACTAAAAAAGAGTATGAGTATCTGAGAACTGAGGAATTTAATCACCCTACTTTTTATATTATCCCCAAAATACACAAAGATCAAGAAAATCCTCCGGGTAGACCTATTGTTTCTGCCATCAATGGTCCCCTAGATAAAACAGGGAAATATATAGATCTGTTTCTTAAAGATATGGTCCCTAATCTCCCCTCTTATGTAAGGGATACTAAAGATGTGTTGGCTAAGATTGAGAATATGACTATTAATGAAAATTCCATTCTAGTGGGAATAGATGTGGAATCACTTTACACCTCTATCCCACATGAATGTGGTGTGAGATCGGCCTCTTACTTTCTTGATAAAACATATCCTACTTTGGGAGGACAGAATGAATTTATTAGTGAGTTGTTGGATTTTGCATTACGACATAACTTTTTTCAATTTAACAATACCTTTTATCAACAGACTAGAGGTACTAGCATGGGAGCACCGTGGGCTCCGGCCTACGCATGCCTTCATTTAGGTTTCTGGGAGGAGCAGGTTGTTTTCAGATCATCAAGATTTCTTGTTAATGTCCAGATTTGGTTAAGATATATAGATGATGTGTTCCTTGTATGGCGAGGAACATCTGAGGAATTAAAACTTTTCATGGAGGAGTTAAATCAAAACTCCTTCAACATTGGACTTACATATATATCTGATGAAAGATGTATTTCCTTTCTGGACCTGGAAATTAGACTTGAGAATGGAAGACTCCTCACAAAGACATATAGGAAACCAACTGCTGCCAATACCCTATTAGAGGCTAGGAGCTACCACCCACGTTCACTGATTTCAGGGATTCCAGTGGGACAGTTTTTGAGATGTCGGAGAAATTGTTCAAACATCAATGACTTTAGGATGAAGGCTCAGGACCTCTATAGAAGATTTAGGGAAAGGGGATACTCTCACTCTCAAATTAGAAAGGCTCGGAGACGGGCATATCAAACTGACCGCAAGGATCTATTATCTCCTAAAAAGGATGAGAAGGCCAAATTAAGTGATCAACCTGTCAGAATGATAACCCAATTTGGAGCCCAATGGCAAGATGTAAAATTAATATTAGAAAAACATTGGAAAATTTTAACTCAATGTCCCAAATTGAATAAGATTGTAGGTGAACGCCCCCAGATGGTAGCAAGAAGAGCACCAAATCTTGGAGATCTCCTTATCCATTCTGATTATCAACCGTTAAAACAAACAACATGGTTAAAATCACGTACTAAGGGGATGTTTAAATGTGGAAAATGTCAAATCTGTAAATATGTGGATCGTACGGATTCTTTTTCTGATTCAGGAAACAACACTCACTATAAAATTCAAAGTCTCATAAATTGCTCTACAGTGAGAGTGTTATATATTTTAACCTGTGCTTGTAAAAAGATGTATATAGGTAAGACCAAAAGACAACTTAAAGTACGAATAGGTGAACATCTTAGAGATATTAGATCAAATGACCCTGAAAGCAATCTTGCACAACATTATGCTAAGTATCATGGAGGTAAATTGGATGGCACAAAAGTGAAAGGTTTCTATGCATTGCACTTTCCACAAAGGAGAGGTGATTTTGACAGAGAATTGCTTAAAAAGGAGAAATATTGGATATATAAGCTTGATACATTATACCCTAAGGGGTTAAATGTGGAATGTGATCTCCAAGTATTTTTGGATAAATAGATCTACATAGTTATGTACCCTTATATTTCCATATGTTGACTTACCTATGGCATTTCCTTGTTTTTATTAATAGTTGGAGTATATGCTAAATAATTAAGGTTAATCTTTTTTCGCATTTGGGAACAATATTGATGATCTCATGACATAAGTTTGAGTATATTTTCTCCAAGAATGACTATACCATAAATGGATATTTGAAATCTGGGTATCTTTGATAAAACAACTCATAATGAGATCCCTTAGTCAATATTGCCATCTTGTGGTGGCTTTGTGGTAACTTATATTGTACTTATAGGAATTTGATTTAATGAATAGGCCTGGTAATTCTTTCACTAATATTGCCATCCTCTGGTGAAAATGTGGTAATGTCTCAACTGATCATTATATTTAATTTATGGTCTTTCGATTTATATATGTATTGTTAAAATTGCTAAGCCTTTCCTTTCTCTGATATTTCCAGTCGCCTGCTTTTTAATTGTATTCAATAATGACCAGCAGCTGTGCTAAGTATTTAGCCCCCTTTTCTTTTTCTCCATTGGGAATAGCTGCAAGTTAGTTTTTGCATAAATGGGTGGGTCTTAACCCACTATAAATAGGAAATTGAAATGCAGTTGTCTCATTGGTCCTGACGAAGCTGAGTGAGATACGCCCATCGGCGAAACGCGTTGACATCATACGTCAGATACGTCACTTCCGGTCATGCGCATTAGGTGGAACGCACGCTGACCTACAAGGAGGAAGCCATTTTCACATGCCATGAGGCAAGCCTAGGCAGCACAGGCACCGAGAAGAGGCTGGAACCCGCGGTATATCGGCGGATGTCAGCGGTGGTTCCTTGGCCTCCCCGGCCTTGTATGGCAACACCTATGAAGGATATTCTTTCCTCTCCTATTATCCATTGCACAGGTGGTGAGTGGACTGTTGCAGGACACTAGATATATGGTCCTATGTGACATATATGACCTATACATCCTATATAGAGTGAAAGCTCTTTCAGTGACTTTCCACATATTGTTTGTTTCACTACAGGATGGGGACATCATGGTGCTTTATATAAGAAACAAGATATACCACATGTATTTCAACAGGCAGAAGATCTATTGGGATGTGTCTTGTTTTTCTCACAGAAAGTGGTATGTAGTCCACATGCAGTGGTGAAGAAACCATTTCAAGCAGTGCGCTGCTTTATGCATCTATCCTTCCATCCTGGTAAAAAATGGGGCATATTTTTATTCAAGAGCCCTAGGAAACAGCTGGTAATAATCACAGATGAATGGGCCCCAACCACTTGTGCCGGCATAGGAATGTGTTGCATCATTTACATGACATTTATGTTTTGTCTCTTATAGGCCTAGAGGTATGCCTTCTTTTTGACGCATACTGTGCTTGCTGCATTGCATACATGTGATATTTATATCTATGGTATAATTTTTTGAAACTCCCTGTTTGGGATATAACCATTCTGGTAGTAGCTTAGTCTACATATTTATAACACGTGTTATGGTATACCTATGGTATAATTTTTGTATACACCTCCTTTTGGGAAGTGTTCACCTATGCGCCAGTGCTACAGGGACTTTAGACTCTTGTAGTCATTGTCCTTGTTGCACATGCATTTAGACCGGTACTGGTGTCATTTTATATGGTTTTAGGTCTGTGTGTATTGTCTCATACTGAGGTGATGGTAAACCAGGGCGATTGCCCATATGTCAAATTTGTGTGTGTAATAAAGCATAATTTTTGGAAATTTTTCTGAGTATCACATTCTGTTCATAATGTAGCCGCTTTCTTTGTGAATTTCTTTTCACAACCCTCTTTTTTTGCTCATCAGTGATCAAGCCTGGATGGGGAATGATCCCAACTTTAGTCTAAGTGAACCCAACTTACCAGCCTCATCATTGTCAAGGTATGACAATACAGCAGATAAACATAGAGACTTAAGGGGAACAGTATCTGTTAAAAAGACAGACATTCCACCAACTACGACTCCTTCTACTGATCTGAATGATTCTGGTATTAGACATAAAGATGCCAATTGGGATATATATACTATAGGTGCTTAGTGTTTCCTTGGGCCATTTCACTAAAGATTGTAAGATTGTTATCCAATGCACAGAATGCAAAAGTGACAGGCATGTTACGATTCTGCACTTTACCTCACTTCCTGACAATCCACATCATTCAGGTACATCCAGCCCTTCCTCAAAAAACTTGGCAGAGAAAAACAAAGTCTGTGGTGATGGCTTCAAATTTAAATGCTGTGCCAAGAAATGTCAAGTCAAGATATACACAGAGGGGTAACCAGAAATGATGAAAAAGCAACAGATCTCTAGTTAATCCAAAATTCTTTGAGATCTTTGGCATAAAAGGACATACAGCACCATACACCCTCAACGCCTGTTCTGGATTTGTAGAGACTTTCGTAAGATGGTCTAATGGGTACGTTGTCCCATTGATCAAGGGAAATATGCACATACACTTGCCAACAATAATTTGAATGTGACCAGTTACTTGACAACAAGGAAGAAATTCCTACTCTAGAAGGCTGATTAAATTCCACTTGGCTGAATAAATTCTATGGACATGAATGCTGATATTTTAGTCTTGCTTGGAATAAACATTCTCAGTACATAATGTGCGCCAGCACTGCAACAGTCCTGACAATGCCTCATATACACAAAGACATGATCTAAACGGGATAACAGTAAGCGATGTAAGTTTGGACAAGATGTGCTAATTATCTGAAGTCAACTCCTTTAAACCTATGTATTGGAAATGGGCTTACCATTTATGTTAAACCATGCCCTCATCATTGTAAAGGGAAGGGGAAGCCTACTGACAACATCCAAGTGCCTGATGTTATTCTTATCTTTAGTGATGACAACTTAGGGAGCACAGTATTTTGTACTACATGTTATGGCAATAAAATTGCCCTGTCAGTTGAGGGCATTCCTCAAAAATGAGGACAATTAGTCATTCAAGGATTGCTCTAACAGCTGAGTTACACCATTACCCCTTTGTGCTACAAGAGTCAAGCTCAGGGGCGGACTGACAACTCATGGGGCCCCTGGGCAATAGGGGATCATGGGGCCCCTGTGTCCTTGCCCAAACTCAAAAAAGCCTTTGAAAAAGGTACCAGGGGCATCTCATGGGGCCCCCTACTGACCCTGGGCCCTCGGGCAGTGCCCAAGTTTCCAAATGGTCAGTCCGCCCCTGGTCAAGCTTCATAACAATCGTGAGCAGGCCTTGTCCAGATTTGTCTCATTGCAGTGAACACTAAAGAACAATCCTGAAATGAAGGACCATTTTATTGCCATTGCAAGCGCTGGTATATCTCTTTCTTTGGAGTATATTGCCTACAAATCAGGGAAGACTTCAGCACCAAATATCAAGGTGTATCCCTGAATAACCAAGAACCATTTAGGAGTACTTATGAGGTTCAGTGTAGAGCTAGTTACCTTTACAGCTGATACTGAACAGGTGTTTGATTGCCTTATCATACAAAAAAAACAATAGGAACTCCCTTCAGTTTCTGTGGTACAATGACAACGCCATAAACGAGGAAATCATTGAATCCCACATGATGGTGCATGTCTTCAGTAACAGTCTCTCACCTAAGATTGCAACACATGGGGGGAGATTTACTGCAACTGGTGCACCCAGACTCTGGTACAGCTGTGCATAGTAACCAATCAGCTTCTAACGTCAGCTTGTTCAATTAGGCTTTGACAATAAAACACAGATTCTGTGTGCACCTGTTTTAGCAAATCTCCCCAATGGCCTAAAAAGGACTGCTTTTGATGGTGAAAAAGAGTATGGAGCCAATGCTCAACATTTCATTGAGAAAAACTTCTGTGTTGCTGATGGACTCAAAGCTTTACCCACAGATGGCAAAGCCATCAACCTGCTCCTAAGGATATAAGTTATGCTTTCTGAAACCAATCTCAGACTCCATAACACTGCCTCATAAAGTGCTGAAAGACAAGTCTGGGCATACGTTTGAACCTAATAAAATACCCATCTGGCTTTAAGGTTAGCTGCACAGACAAACCATTTACCAAATGTAGTGTTCTCTCAGTGGTGAATAAATTCCTATCACCATACAAGGCAAAGCCTTACTCAGGCCCCATAAATACGATCAGAAAGTCGTATGAAAAATGCAGCTTTCAAAGCGATCATACGATAATCTGATCGATAGTACACAGCAATCGTCCGAAATTACCGTATTTTCCGGCGTATAAAACGACTTTTCAACCCCTGAAAATATTCTGAAAAGTCGGGGGTCGTCTTATACGCCGGTGCGAGCCGGTGTCAGGGCGGCACTTTTTCGAGGGGCGGCGCGGCGCCGCCCCCCCTCCTCCTTCAACGGACACTAAGTACAGGGGTGGGCAGAGGGGCTGCTGTACCTTACCTGGCTCCGGTCCCACGACGATCCGGTCCAGGAAGCGCGGCTGCTCCTTCTTTCAGTTCGGCCGCTCGATGGTCACGCGGCCGCTCGGCTCCGCCTCCTCACCGGTGATTGGGCGCCAGCACTGGAAAGGCACACAGGCGACCAATCACCGGCGAGGAGGCGGAGCCGAGCGGCCCCGCGAAAATCGAGTGGCCGAACTGGAAGAAGGAGCAGCCGCTCCTCTCCCCCACTGACACCAACGATGAGGCACTGTTCTCCCCACTGATACCAACGATGGGGCACTATTCCTCCTCCCCACTGACACCAACGATGGGGCACTATTCTCCCCACTGACACCAATGATGGGGCACTATTCCTCCCCCACTGACACCAATGATGGGGCACTATTCCTCCCACTGACACCAATGATGGGGCACTATCCCTCCCACTGACACCAATGATGGGGCACTATTCTTCCCACTGATACCAATGATGGGGCGCTATTCCTCCCGCTGACACCAATGATGGGGAACTATTCCTCCCCCACTGACACCAATGATGGGGCACTATTCCTCCCCCACTGACACCAACAATGGGGCGCTATTCCTCCCCCACTGACACCAACGATGGGGCGCAATTCCTGCCACTGATACCTATGATGGGGCGCTATTCCTCCCACTGACACCAATGATGGGGCACAATTCCTGCCACTGACACCAATGATGGGGCGCTATTCCTCCCACTGACACCAATGATGGGCCGCTATTCCTCCCACTGACACCAATGATGGAGCACTATTCCTCCCACTGACACCAACGATGGGACACTATTCCTCCCACTGACACCAATGATGGGACACTATTCCTCCCACTGACACCAATGATGGGGCACTATTCCTCCCACTGACTAATGATGGGGCACTATTCCTCCCACTGACTAATGATGGGGCACTATTCCTCACACACTGACACTAATGATGGGGCACCATCATTGGTGTCAGTGGGAGGAATAGTGTCCCATCATTGGTATCAGTGGGAGGAATAGTGCCCCATCATTGGTGTCAGTGGATGAAATAGTGCCCTATCATTGGTGTCAGTGGGAGGAATAGCACCCCATCATTGGAATACCATACTGAAATAGCATACCATATTGAAATCAAATCTGATGTTTTTTCATTTTTATTTGGTGTGCGTTGGAAGAGGGGTAGTCTTATACGGCGAGTATAGCTCAAACCCTATATTTTAACAGGAAAAGTAGGGGGTCATCTTATACGCCCAGTCGTCTTATACGCCGGAAAATACGGTACTCAAAGGGACAAGCACAAAAATTTTTGACGTATGATACTAGATCGTATGATTTTCATTTAACCAGTACAGTTTTCGTGTGAAAATACAATACAAATACATTACATCACTTCCCAATTTTTATTCTGTCGTTTGAGAATTTTTGTATCTTTAGTAACCTTGTCTCACTTCATATGAGACTAGCATGCTAAAAAACCCCAAAAAATGGATGATCATTCGGCCAATATTTTCAACATGTATACGGGGCTTTAGACGGTTATCAGAGACACTGAAGCTTGGAACTCTCTACCACCAACTGATAAACAATCAAGATGGGAGTCAATCTCTACATGCCATAGAGGGGAATTACATATCATGTTACAGTTTCATTTCTTTTTTTGAAAGTCAGAGAAAGGAGATTCACATTTTCTCAGATGCAGCAACTGAGGTAATAGTCTCTTGCAATCAAATTATGTTGGATTTCTCCATGGCAAAGCCGAGTTAGTATCCAAGAGTAAGCACACAATTCCTAGATGCAAGCTTTGTGAAACGGTGCTATCTGTGGAAACAGCAGACTTCATACTGCATGAGCTAGACTTTCAGATAGATGATATCAAGTCCTACACAGACAGCAAAGTTGTTCTGGACTACATATACCGTCAGACAAAACAATTCTACATCTATACTAGAAAGGATTAGGAAATCCTCTAGGCCTAAACGACAGCACTATATTCCATCTGATAATAATCCTGCAGGGCATGCCACCAGGCCAGTGTTCGCAAGTGTTTTTGGAAATTCATCCTGATTCATAGGTCCAGGCTTTCTACTGAATCATGCAGAAGAAAGAACAACTACTGAAGCTTTTATTCTCATAAGACCTGATGATGACCCAGAGATTCATCCTGATGTCAAAGCTCTGTCTTCAGAATTAAACCAGAGGTTCAACTTGGGTAGCCAAGACTTTGAATATTTTTCCAAGTGGACAAGTCTTGCACTCAGCATTGCATGGTTTGTCCATATTGCACATTGTTATCACACCTAACCCATTGACACTAACTGCGATAACTGACACATATGCCAAACGTCTCCTTCTGCAAAAGATATTGCTCAAAGTGAACTCCTCATAATGTGCTGTGCACAACAGAATGTCTTTTGCACACAAAATGAAAAGCAGGACATTCCAAGAAACAATCCAATTGCCAATTTGAACCCAGAGATTGATAGCAATCATATATTAATGGTCACTTAAACAAGGCCAAGTTGAGAGGACAGGAAAATAACTCTTTTATAATTCCTCGATGCCATCATGTCTCCACCTTGTTTATTGAGCATCATCACAAAAGGACCAAGGTAGAAATTTCACTGGCTGCAGGCCAGGTTACGGCAAAAAATGGATCACTACTGTACTTTACAATTGTGTTCTGTGCTGTGCTGCAAACTAGGAGGGAAGCATCAACAAAGCTCAGACCCACCCTTTAGGAAGCAACGGCCCACCCTTTAGTTATGTTCGTCTAGAGGTTTTTGGGCTATAGATGCTAACAACACACAACAAGCAAATAGCAAATGATGGGCAGTGTTGTTGACCTGCATGAGTTTGTGTAGTACATAAGTTATCTACACAAGAATCTATGCATGTCTCAAGTTTCATTAATGCTTCAAGGCGATTTCTTGTCATCAGAAGACCTAAGGACCCCATTGCCAACAGGAAGTGAGAAGGAGCACCTCTAAAGTGAGAAAATCCCGATGTGTCTCCAAGGTCACCAGAACTAGTTTCCCCATTGGAAGATTTCCTCTGTATTAGTCCTTATGTACACTGGGCGTTTTAAAAACGCCAGTAGCGTTAGCTGCATAAGGTCACATTAAAAATACAAGTTTTTCTTCATTTAACAACGTTTTTCATTAGCGATTTTCTATGTTTTTCCATGTTTGCATTTTTTTCACACAAAAAAATAAAATGTTTGTCTCAAAATATGCCCCAAATGACTGGTTTGCTGCATTTTATCGCATTTGGCTGCGTTTACTAGCATTAGAGTGTTTTTACAGCTAAAAAACTTCTCTAGAAATCCACTATTTCTGGGGGTTTTTTCCCAGCCAAAAACCGCCCCTGCCAAAAAACACTAATTTAAGCCTATGTGTGCATGGACACATAGGATGACATGCTGGGGAGTTTACTGGCTGTATTAAAAATGTCATGAGCCAAAAACAGCAGCTGTAAAAACGTCCAGTGTACATGAGGACTTAATGTTCTGGTGTTGGGATTTTCTTTTACTTCCACTTTTGATGATAACCTCAAACAGGACAAATAGAGATGGCGAATCCTTCCTCTCTATGAAAAAAAAGACTGATAGAGTGGAAAGGGATTAGAACACCTATCTAAACATAAAAAGTTTTGCCTTTAGTTACAATTTAAGTTACACTTTAATAATGGCAAGGTACATGAGGTAGAGGTGAACGTTGCAAAACAAGATACTGTTGAGGCTTTCATCAGACCCATTTGTGAATTTGTAGTGCTCTTGCCCTTTGGGGACTACACTTTGCACCACTTGTCCAGGACATTGATCTGATACTACATGTTGCAATATATACCATTGCCTTAAAACATTTCTAAAGGCATTAAACATGTTATACTGACCTGCTCTGTGCAATGCTCTCAGGATTAGACTGACTGCACAAACATTCTGTGAGATGAGAAAAACATTGGAGAAGAAATGAAGACAGGCACAGTGCTGAATTGATACAGTTAAGTGTTGGGGGGGGGGGGAAGGCACAGCAAGTGACCCCTCCCTTCTGCCAAGTGCCCCCACAGCAAGCAACTTGCTATGGGGCACCCAAGCAGTCTTGCTTCCAAGCCACTGCTCTGTGTGTTCATTCATACACAGGTGCTGCTTGGGCCTGCTCCCACTCTCTCCTCATTGGCTAACTGGCTGTGATTGACAGTAGCAGGAGCCAATGGCTTCCGCTGCTGTCTCAGCCAATGAGGAGGGAGAGACCCAGGACAGCCGAGGCTCTCTTGCACATCGCTGGATTGAGATGGGGCTCAGGTAGGTATTGTGGGGGCTGCTGCACACAGGAGGTTTTTTAACTTCATGCATAGAATCCAGCCTGAGCCTGGGTTCATACTGATGCAGAGCGGCATTTGCAGTGGTTTCTGTGAGAATTCCACATCGCATCACAATCGCACCCTGTTCATGCAAACATCTGTGGGTGCGTATGTTAAGTTAACAACACCCCGAAATTGGTCCGCAAAACGTGGTGCGATGTGCAGAATCGGATCGCATGGGTGTGAATACTCATGTGATCCAATGATAATGCAGACCAAAAAAGGGTCCTGCACCTTTTTGGTGTGGATGCGGTGCAATTCGAACCATACAAAATGTAAGGCTCAAATTGCACCACACATAATTTGCATGAGATTTGCACAGGAATGTGGTGTAGTTCCTGTGCGAATCACGTGATATACCACACAAGTGTGAACCCAGACTTAAGCTAAAAAAACTTGAGCCATTACAACCACTATAATGCAAGGAATGCATTAAACTACAAAATGTTTTAGTTTCAGAACCACTTTAAGCTTACTGCTTGTTGCATTATATACCTGTTTTCCTTTTGTCTTTCAGGTTTGAACACATCTGCTACAAATTACACTGTTGTTTATTTGCATTGACATAACTGTCTTTATGCTATAATTAATATAATGGTATCTGACAATACCAAATGGGGAATGTGCAGCCTCCAGCAGTTACATTGGCAATGGAGTTGCATTTATGTTGTCATATGGGATAGCTTAAAATCATCAGCCAGCTGTGCTGTTAAAAGCAAAAAGCCCTTTTTTTGTCAAAAGCAGACAAACAGAAAAGACATAGCTTATCTTCAGAAAATAAAAACCACAAAATAGTACATACTCTGGTTCAAAACTGCAAAACTGGTTAAAGGTGCATCGCCACCATACCAGTTCCACTATGTGGTTTTGGGGTTTCACGTTGCCTTCAGGGGTCCCAAGGAGAACGTTTTCATAGCTCAGGCACTGTGGTTCAATCCTAAGCTCAGTTCACCCTATTAATATAGGTGCCCATCTTACTCTCTCACTGCCATCAGCTGTTTCCTTTTCTGGACTCTGAGGCACTTGGGTTAACCTCATCTAGATCAAAGTTCCTGTAATCAGGGTTTAGAGGTTCTTCCCACCCAATACTTATTGAACCTCTGAAATTCTGTGTCCATAATAAGGGCTTAGCAATGCAGAGTGTACTAAAAACCAGTCATCTCCTCTGCAACCAGACTACCCCAGACCTGATCACCCTACATGCGTGAGAAGTCCTGAGTACTCAACAATGTCTTCAAACCATCCCCCTTAAAGGGGCCAAAACTCAAATACTGGGGGAATATATACAGTATCTGCTATGTGTTTATTTATGGTTTGCATCGAGTTTACATGTAGAGAAAAATTGGCTCAACCAAGCCAAGATATATATTTACAAAGGAAATCAGTACCCAGTATAATATTGGTCAGTTAAAGGAAGCCACACAGGACTGAGAAAACATTATGAGAAACGTAATGGGGATGATTTACTAAAAATGGAGAATGCAAAATATGGTGCAGCTGTGCACGGTAGCCAATCAGCTTCTAACTTCAGCTTGTTCAATTAAGCTTTGAAATAAAAAAATGGAATCTGATTGGTTTCTATGCAGAGCTGCACCAGATTTTGCACACTGAAGTTTTAGTAAACCAACCTAAATGTGAACATATTAGGGGTACAAAGCAGATCAGAATAACTAAGAGACAGACTTTGGAAGTTCAAGGGCTGCTTCACTAAGTTAATAGTTTAGGGTTGTACTGGCACCCTGTGGTCATTGTTTTGATTTGCTGTGTATCCGCCCACTTATATGATGTAACTTCCTTCCTTCCTCATTGTGAGATCCTGTATTGTTGCTGCAAGACACAAATTGATGCTCAGAAAGAAATATTGCTTCGACTTCAAGCACTGCAATGTCAACATCTACCAGATTATATGGTTTGCCTCAACTCTTCTGCATGCAATAGACATATTCATGGGCATCAAGTATTTGGTGAGTTTAGATATCTGACGAAGAATGTCTGCAGTGGTTGTTTCTGCTACATTTAGGCCAAGCAAACAGGTCTCAGGAAGGAATAACTCACTATTACAGAAAATTCATCTTGATGATGCTCTTACATCTGAACCAAGAAAACACCTCTTTGATTGATTGTTTTATGTTTGTTTTGAAGGTCTTGGCTAAGGGGTTGAGCTCAAAGAATTGTTTGAGGTTTGCAGGATATTGGGATATACACTGTGGCTTTCTAAATAAATACAAGATTTTCAGAGCAATAGTGGTTGTGTGGATCATCTTAATGGAGTATCATTTACATCTGAGCAACTGTGGATCGGGCACCCGTAAGTTTTTTCTGATGAGGGATTGAATGGGTTGTAGCACCAACAGTTTTATGCAATTGCCGATATTGGTACCTACATACCTGATATGGGAAATAGATGCTATAAAGTGAAAATTCCTCCTAGTTTGTTATACAGACCATCTGTGGTAGCCATGCTCACTGCTTTTGATTTAGAGCAGGGGACTCCAAACTATGGCACTCCAGGTGTTGAACTGCAAATCCCACAAGGTCTTGCAAGACTCTGACAGCCACAGGCAAGACTCCCAGAGGCAGAAGCATGATGGGACTTGTAGTACTTCAACAGCTGGAGGGCCATAGTTTGGAGACCCCTGATTTAGAGCAATTTATACTACATTTGTAAGTGTTGTCATAGCACTCTATTTCTGAGAGCAGGACTGGGATAGAGTTGATGCTGAAAAAACATTTAATGGAGTCAAATGGGAATTTATACCTGCTACTCTAATTCACATTGACCTATGTGGACAATATGCAAAACTGTATTGCTTGAGCCAGGGTCTTTTCGTGGCAGTGCCTGAGTTTTCAAATCTTGGTTAATAGTGGGTCTATTTCCCTGACTGTTTTTTGACCAAGGAGTGCAATCATTGGGCCTAAGGGTTCTCACAGGATAGCAAGATATCAATGGTAAAGTCATTGTTTTTCCTTTCTAAATGTAAATCAGTCTGGGGGTGGATGACCGGCTAGAAGATGACTCATGAGGTCAAATTAAATGTAGCTAATGCTGGCCATACACATAATGGATGAAATGATAGCTCAACAATTTCTATGAAAAAATGTACCTTTCAGAAGTAAATGGGTGGTTTTATCAATGGACAGTAGATGTTCTAAAGATGGAATTATTGATCCTGGCAGAAAGTTTAGTTGAATTATGACAAAAGATTTTTTGAAATGATATGTTTGGTAGCTAGCCATACAAATTACCATTTGTTTGTACAATCTCCACGCACCTAAACAATGAAATCAGGCAGGCCCTTGTACTAGGGGCGGACTGACAACTCATGGGGCCCCCCGATATTTTAGTCTTGCTTGGAATAAACATTCTCAGTACATAATATGCGCCAGCACTGCAACAGTCCTGACAATACCTCATATACACAAAGACATGATCTAAACGGGATAACAGTAAGCGATGTAAGTTTGGACAAGATGTGCTAATTATCTGAAGTCAACTCCTTTAAACTTATGTATTGGAAATGGGCTTACCATTTATGTTAAACCATGCCCTCATCATTGTAAAGGAAAGGGGAAGCCTACTGACAACATCCAAGTGCCTGATGTTGTTCTTATCTTTACTGATGACAACTTAGGGAGCACAGTATTTTGTACTACATGTTATGGCAATAAAATTGCCCTGTCAGTTGAGGGCATTCCTCAAAAATGAGGACAATTAGTCATTCAAGGATTGCTCTAACAGCTGAGTTACACCATTACCCCTTTGTGCTACAAGAGTCAAGCTCAGGGGCGGACTGACAACTCATGGGGCCCCTGGGCAATAGGGGATCATGGGGCCCCTGTGTCCTTGCCCAAACTCAAAAAAGCCTATGAAAAAGGTACCAGGGGCATCTCACGGGCCCCCTACTGACCCAGGGCCCTCGGGCAGTGCCCTAGTTTCCAAATGGTCAGTCCGCCCCTGCCTTTTACATATGTAGAGCATACAGTTCAATTTATGAATCCTTTATAATAAACATAAACATTGTTCTGTTCTATTTCATTGTGTGTTGACCCTGGGAACAATCAGTTTCCATATGGCAGCCTTGCCATAATTACCATCCTTGAGGTTGAGGAAAGGAGTCCAATTAGTGATTGGGTGTGAGGTGACAACTATCTTTTTATATGTATAGTGTTCATTAAGTTGCAGATGTAGATCTTCAATCTCTTCCTGTGATAAAATTGTAGTGTGTGGCAAGTTTTAGTTTAATAATTTTTATTGTATAAATTTTAACCATCACAAACTTTGTGCTGTTCTGTATCATTATGTGTTGATCCTGGGAACAATCAGTTTCCATATGCCAGCCCTGCCGCAATTATCATTCATGAGGTTGGAGAAACTAATCCATTTAGTGGTTGCGTGTGAGGTGACAACCATCTTTTGATATATATAGTGTTCCTTAAGGTGGGAATGAAGAACCTCAAGCTGCTTTAAGGTGACTGGTAAGCCTAGGACACATGGGCCGAATGTCGGGTGGCATTGGTCGGTTCAATAGAAATCAGCCAACATTCGACCTGTGTGTATGGCAGCCAGTCCGAAAGAAGCTGGACGTTCGGCCAGCTTCTGTTGAAGGGGCATGACAGAAAAAGGTCTGTCGATTTGCTCCCGATCAGCGCTCTCAGGCAATGGCTGAGAGAGATCACCAGAGTGTTCGAGTAGGGGAGCCGTCCTCCAAGTAAGAACACAATAGTACAGCTAGGGAGATTGCTGTACTCCTCCTGAGCTGTCAGTTTTTTTTCATTCAGCCTGCTGGGTTAAACAAAAAAAAACCAAAATGAGTAGTGTGCCCAAGGCTTTAATCACATTATGGTGCCTGGAGACCCTTGCCCTTGAAACACCAGTCCAGTGATCTATAGATTTGAGCCTGGTTATAGGATCACAGGAGTAAACTGGAGGAATTGGAAACAAAAGAAGTTTCTTTATTCTGTTCATCTCCAGTAACCAAAAGGGTAATATGATTTATTGTCACCATGCTTATTTTGTAGGTATAACCAGGGCCGGAGCTACCACTAGGCAAACTAGGCATCTGCCTAGGGTGCACTGCCACCTAGGATGCAGCCACGGCCAATAAGGCAGTACATCCGGTCCTGCTGTAACATTAATTATATGTTACCTGGGCCTCATCAGTTCACCAGAGGGGCCCAGTAGGTGAGGAGCAGAGAGGGACTCCTTTTAATTTCTGCAGGCAGCTAAAATCACGCTATGTTTTTCAAAGCTGATCAGTGGCGGCCAGCTCACAGCCTTTCACTAGTGTAGTGATTATCCCTTCCTTTATCCCTGAGGATGGCAGAAGCCAAGGCTGTAGCCCGGCAGTGGGAGCTGATTCAACAGAGAAGTGGCCTAGGGCACAGGCAGCAATGAGAACCCAGTTCACAGGTAAGCTCACAATTTCTGTTTTCTGAAGCACAGACAGAGATACAGATATATCCTGTATACACACAGACATACAACACCTTTACTGTGTTATCATCATCATGATAATGATGACAATTATATAAATACAGTGAGATGCTGAGTTCCTGATTCTGTTCTTATATACCCTTGTGTTTTACCACACTTTTATCATCCCCCAATCACTCCCCATTATGCTTCAAAGGCACTGCCAAGGTAGTATGGCAATATTGGCGGGGTCTTGTGTAACACCCGACCCCCCCCCTCGCTGCAGTACTATAGTGGCAACACCTTTGCAGCATAATGGGAAGTGGTGTGACGGTCGTGGCATCAGGCCCCCAGCCCTTCTCACCAACTCATGACCGAAGGACTAGCCAATCTAAAACCGTGCTGTCACATGCGTAACAATGCCACACTCAGCTGCACCCTGCACAAAGATTTTCCAGCTAATGGACCGCAGTCTATGTACCTGCAGCATGACAGCAATTGTTACTGGGTCAGGTTAATTACGCAACTAACCCTTCACACTGCCACCACCGCCTTTTTGTAGAGAAAAGGAGGAAACTCACCTATATTAACAATAACACTATGATGTTTGAATAATCGAGGTTTAAAAACACAGTACTGCTTTTCAGAGACAGGGATTCTTAGTTTGCATTAAAGAGCTTTAGAAACAGTTCAACACTTTTCAGAAAATAAGATATATTACTAAAAAGGTCAAAATGGTGCAATAAACGTATTTACAGAAAAAGATGTAGCCAATATACAGTCATGGCCGAAATTGTTGGCACCCTTGATATTTCTCCAGGAAATCATGTATTTCTCACGAAACGTATTGCATTAACACATGTTTTGCTATACACATGTTTATTCCCTTTGTGTGTATTGGGACAAAACAAAAAAAGGGAGGAAAGAAAGCAAATTCGACATAATGTCACACAAACCTCCAAAAATGGGCTGGACAAAAGTATTGGCACCCTTTCACAACTGCGGATAAATAAGAATGTTACAAGCATGTGATGCTCCTGTAAACTCACCTGGGGCAAGTAACAGGTGTGGGCAATATAGAAATCACACCTGAAAGCAGATAAAAAGGAGAGACGTTCACTTAACCTTTGCATTGTGTGTCTGTCTGTGCCACACTAAGCATGGACAACAGAAAGAGGAGACGAGAACTGTCTGAGGACCTGAGAACCAAAATTGTGGCAAAATATCAACAATCTCAAGGTTACAAGTCCATCTCCAGAGAACTAGATTTGCCTTTGTCCACAGTGCGCAACATTATCAAGAAGTTTGCAACCCATGGCACTGTAGCTAATCTCCCTGGTCGTGGACGGATGAGGAAAATTGATGAAAGATTGCAACGCAGAATAGTCCGGATGGTGGATAAGCAGCCCCAAACATGTTCCAAAGACATTCAAGCTGTCCTGCAGGCTCAGGGAGCATCAGTGTCAGCGCGAACTATCCGTCGACATTTAAATGAAATGAAACGCTATGGCAGGAGACCCAGGAGGACCCCACTGCTGACACAGAGACATAAAAAAGCAAGACTACAGTTTGCCAAAATGTACTTGAGTAAGCCAAAAGCCTTCTGGGAAAACGTCTTGTGGACAGATGAGACCAAGATAGAGCTTTTCGGTAAAGCACATCATTCTACTGTTTACCGAAAACGGAATGAGGCCTACAAAGAACAAAACACAGTACCTACGGTAAAATATGGTGGAGGTTCAATGATGTTTTGGGGTTGTTTTGCTGCCTCTGGCACTGGGTGCCTTGACTGTGTGCAAGGCATCATGAAATCTGAGGATTACCAAAGGATTTTGGGTCGCACTGTAGGGCCCAGTGTCAGAAAGCTGGGTTTGCGTCCAAGATCCTGGGTCTTCCAGCAGGACAATGACCCCAAACATACGTCAAAAAGCACTCAGAAATGGATGGCAAAGAAGCGCTGGAGAGTTCTGAAGTGGCCAGCAATGAGCCCAGATCTAAATCCCATTGAACACCTGTGGAGAGATCTTAAAATTGCTGTTGGGAAAAGGTGTCCTTCCAATAAGAGAGACCTGGAGCTGTTTGCAAAGGAAGAGTGGTCCAAAATTCCGGGTGAGAGGTGTCAGAAGCTTATTGATGGTTATAGGAAGCGACTGATTTCAGTTATGTTTTCCAAAGGGTGTGCAACCAAATATTAAGTTAAGGGTGCCAATACTTTTGTCCAGCCCATTTTTGGGGTTTTGTGTGACATTATGTCATATTTGCTTTTCTGCCTCTGTTTTATATTTGTTCCAATACATACAAAGGGAATAAACATGTGTATAGCAAAACATGTGTTAATGCAATACCTTTTTTGTGTGAAATACTTGATTTTCAGGAAAAATATCAAGGGTGCCAACAATTTCGGCCATGACTGTATATATATAAATACAGAGAGCAATAACACAGCAAAGAGATAACAGGAAGAAGTTTAGAGAGGTAGAGTACTTGCCAAAAGTTCTGGGTTAAGCAGATCAAGTTTCAGACCAAAAGGGTACCGTCTCCCAAGTTGGTTCCGATGTTAAAAGGGAGAATTCTTCAACTACTTCTCCAAACCTGACAGTCTTTTTCTAGGAACTCAGCAGGGTGTCTCCTTACAGCAGAGAACCAATCGCCTCATTTGGGGAGGGGTGTTTGAGGCTGGGGACCCTATACCAGGGTCAATAACCTTCCCTAGGTACATGTAACATTCTATCCATGGGTAGGATAATCTCGGGTATACGTAATCCAGGGGTGTAAGATATCAGACGACTCATATAAAGCTGAGCTATCCGAATATGTGCTTTATTTTTATGTAATTATTTCCTACCTTAAGATATGAAATTATAGGGAAAAGTGGGTTTTAAATGTGAGGCCTGTTTTACTGCTACCGTTTGAATGCGTTTGAAGCCCAGTGAAGGACTGGTTTATGGCTTTACGATTATCTCAGATTGAGAAGCTAACAGACACCCGGGCACTAGCTAATTTTGGATTTATAACCATGAAGATTTCCCGCTGTGCCTGATTGCCTGTGCACTTCTGAACCCAACACACAGGGACCACGTGTCACTCAACAGAGAGGGAGGGGGGAAGCTGATTTGGTTTAGAAATGACACAAGATGGAGGGCCTTTGGCAAAATGGAAGTTTGCATCCATCTCTGTACGTACAATTGCTACAGTAAGGGGGAGCTAAAAGTGTTGCTCATCCGCACATTTTTAATGTCCGTTGGCAAGGAGGTGAGTAAGCTTCCCTGCACAGGCTAAAAATTTGGAAGCTTTATTTTTTTGGGGGAAGGGGGGTCCTTACTAATTGCAGATGCAATAGCATACATTGAAATTTGGCAGTTTTTCCTCATGCAGTGGTCAATTCATACTATGATTTGCAAGTCCTGGTTAGTCATACAAAACTAGGACATCTCTGTTTGTGGGTGTGCGAGAAATCATAACCTACTGTAGGTAAATCTGTCATGCCATTGAAGCCAAGAAGCTGGCAATTTATCCAAACTGAAGAAGCAACTTTATCCGCTTGCACGCTGCCCTATAGTAGAAGTACTGCTACAGGGCGGCAGGGATGGTCAAAATCATATATATATATATACACACACACAGTATCTCACAGAAGTGAGTACACCCCTCACATTTTTGTAAATATTTTATTATAACTCTTCATGTGACAACACTGAAGAAATGACACTTTGCTACAATGTAAAGTAGCGAGTGTACAGCTTGTATAACAGTGTAAATGTGCTGTCCCCTCATTAATGTCTAAACGGCTGGCAACAAAAGTGAGTACACCCCTAAGTGAAAATGTCCAAATTGGGCCCAAAGTGTCAATATTTTGTGTGGCCACCATTATTTTCCAGCACTGCCTTAACCCTCTTGGGCATGGAGTTCACCAGAGTTTCACAGGTTGCCACTAGAGTCCTCTTCCACTCCTCCATGATGACATCACGGAGCTGGTGGATGTTAGAGACCTTGCGCTCTTCCACCTTCCATTTGAGGATGCCCCACAGATGCTTAATAGGACTGGAGACATGCTCGACCAGTCTATCACCTTTATCCTCAGCTTCTTTAGCAAGGTAGTGGTTGTCTTGGAGCTGTGTTTGGGGTCATTATCATGTTGGAATACTGCCCTGCGGCATAGTCTCCAAAGGGAGGGGATCATACTTTGCTTCAGTATGTCACAGTACATGTTGGCATTTATGGTTCCCTCAATGAACTGTAGATCCCCTGTGCTGGCAGCACTCATGCAACCCCTGACCATGACACTCCCACCACCATGCTTGACTGTAGGCAAGACACATTTGTCCTTGTACTTCTCACCTGGTTGCCGCCACACATGCTTGACACCATCTGTACCAAATACGTTTATCTTGGTCTCATCAGACCACAGGACATGGTTCCAGTAATCCATGTCATTAGTCTGCTTGTCTTCAGCAAACTGTTTGCGGGCTTTCTTGTGCATCATTTTTAGAAGAGGCTTTCTTCTGGGACGACAGCCATGCAGACCAATTTGATGCAGTGTGCGACGTATGGTCTGAGCACTGACAGGCTGACCCCCCAACCCTTCAATCTCTGCAGCAATGCTGGCAGCACTCATACATCTATTTCCCAAAGACAACCTCTGGATATGACGCTGAGCACATGCACTCAACTTCTTTGGTTGACCATGGCAAGGCCTGTTCTGAGTGGAACCTGTCCTGTTAAACCGCTGTATGGTCTTGGCCACTGTGCTGCAGCTCAGTTTCAGGGTCTTGGCAGTCTTCTTATAGCCTAGGCCAGGGGTCTGCAACCTTTAAGACATAAAGAGCCACTTGAACCCGTTTCCGAGAGGGAAAAAAAGACTGGGAGCCGCAAAACCATTGCAACATTTAAAACAAATCCGACACTGCATATATTGCAAAAAGCGCTCTGGTCATGAAGGGGCTTTAAGGGCCCAGTAAGCAAAGGGTTAATCAGGGCCACAGTGTATCGTCATAATCACAATCATAGCCTTAGGTCAGTGGTGGGCAACCTTTTTTTTCAACTGAACCAAATCTCGCCAAAACCCCGATTGAAATTTATTTTGAGAGCCACATTTTTAAAACTGAAAATACATCCCCCATATAGTAATTCATCCCCCATATTAAGTTCCCAAGTCCCCCCTGTGTTAATTCACTTACCTTTGCTCCGCGCGTTCCTCTCGCCGTGTTCCCGCGCCGTTCCGGTGTAGCATTAAAATCTGTCTCCTATGAGGATCTGTCCCCCTCGACGTATCTGCGCATGTGCCAGTTTCAGGCATTAGCAGCCGATCGGCGATCTCCGGCACATGCGCAGATACGTCGAGGGGAACAGATCCTCATAGGAGACAGATTTTCATGCTACACCGGTCTTCAGGGCGGACTGTGAGAGGAGCCTAGTGGGAGCCTAGCTCCGCGGACCGGATTAAAAGGTCCGCCGGGCCGTAGTTTGCCCATTGCTGCCCTATTGCCTGTCACCTGGTGGGCCGTGTGCTCTGGAGCCGCAGCCAAGGTGAAAAAGAGCCGCGGATTGCCGACACCCGGCCTAGGCCATCTTTATGTAGAGCAAAAAATTTTTTTTTCAGATCCTCAGAGAGTTCTTTGCCATGAGGTACCATTTTGAACTTCCAGTGACCAGTATGAGAGAGTAAGAGCAATAACATCAAATTTAACACACCTGCTCCCCATTCACACCTGAGACCTTGTAACACTAACAAGTCACATGAGGACACCAGGGAGGGAAAATGGCTAATTTGGCCCAATGTGGACATTTTCACTTAGGGGTGTACCCACTTTTGTTGCCAGCGGTTTAGACATTAATGGCTGTGTGTTGAGTTATTTTGAGGGGACAGCAAATTTACACTGTTATACAAGCTGTACACTCACTACTTTACATTGTAGCAAAGTATCATTTCTTTAGTGTTGTCACATGAAAAGATAGAATAATACTTCTGTGAGATACTGTGTGTGTGTGTGTATATATATATATATATATATACAGTATATATGTGATTTGCATTTCTGCCCTACCCTCGCTGGCAGCTATGAATGTCAGTCACTACGGATGTCAATAGCTGAGTAAAACTGACGGGAGAGACCTGTGTGTATACAACACAGGTCTCTCTCCTGCCAGCAAGCACATGCTGCTGTGTATTTCTCTGCACAGCAGAGAAAAACACAGCAGCATGTTTCTCTAGTAAAACACACACAGTACATTATGTAAAATAGCACACGGTTAACCCTTTAATCGCCCCAGATGTTAACCCCTTCCTGCCCAGTGTCATTAGTACAGTGTCAGTGCTTTTTATTAGCACTGATCACTGTATTAGTGTCAGTGGCAGTTAGTCAGTTCCCACCCAGTGTCAGAATGCCTGCCGGAGTCCCGCTATAAGTTGCTGATCGCCACCATTACTAGCATAAAGAAAAATAAATTAAAAATCCAGTACATATACTGTCATTTGTAGACGCTATAACTTTCACGTAACCAATTAATTTACATGTATTGGGATTTTTTTTATCAAAGACATGTAGCAGAATACATTTTGGCCTAAATTTATGAAGAAATTAGATTTTTAAAATGTTTTTACTTTATATGTTTTATAGCAAAAATTTAAAAATATTGTTTTTTTTTTTTCAAAATTGTCGGCTTTTTTTTGTTTATAGCGCAAAAAATAAGACACAGAGGTGATCAAATACAACCGAAAGAAAGCTCTATTTGTGGGGAAAAAGGACATAAATGTAATTTATGTACAGCGTTGCATGACCGTGCAATTGTCAGTTAAAATAATGCAGTGCAGTATTGCAAAAAATGGCCTGGACAGGAAGGGAGGTAAATCCTCTGGAGGGCATATTTATTTATTTAGTGGCCAAACATACATCAATCAGGGGTGTGGAAATGTTTGAAAAAACTACTTGTCCTGAGACTAAATTGGTGTCCCATTCTACTTGTCCCTCATGACAATCTACTTCTCCTGATCAAAAATTTTTTTTTAACCAAAACCGTATTTAAATCGGAGGTGCTTTATGGAATGTCTGGGGCTTTTAAAAATGAAAGGGGCGACTTAAATGTTTAATATTTTTAACATTGCGCTGTTTATCTACTGCTCCCTTCCCTGCCTGTCTCCAGCACTGCACCGGAGACTAGCAGGGAGGGGAGAGGCCTTGCAGTCTGATGAGGACCGATTTGCTGCTCGTCAAGAAAGGGGAGTGTTGGGCTTATCCTTTATCCCTTTCACTGCCAGAGCCATTTTTGCATTTTTTGCACGTTTAAAAAATTATTTTAGGCCTGAAGATGATATACGTGATATATTTCTGAAATCAGAGACCCTAGAGAATAAAATGTTCCAATTTTTTATGTCACATGATATTGTCACAAAATTTCAGTAATAAATACATTTAAGTCAATTTTAGGGCACAAAAAACAATAAATGATCAAATATTTTTGTAAAATATAAAAGGTTGTATTGGTTGCCGCCCGAATGCTTCCACCTGACAGATGAGCCCTGCTGCTTGCCCGCAGCAGGGTTAAAGGTAAAGAAAACTACTTGCCAGGCACCCGGAACTACATGTCCCAGGCGTCGGGCGATAGAAATTGCACATCCCTGCATCAATTCAGCCTTTTCATTAAAAAGATTTTTTTTATCACTTACAATTTTTATTCTGAAGAACACACTTTGTTGGTTTGAATTGATCCAAATGACAATACTTTTCTTGGACCTTATAGATCGAATAATTAAGAACTTGATTCATGATTCACAACTGCTGTACACTGAAAACAAATGAAACATTTCCAAATGTTTCCTTTTTCTTTCTCCTCAAAAAAGAAAAAAAATAATTTAAAGGGATTAAAATAATTACCACTGATTCATTTTTGAAGATACAATCAATTAGAAACAATCAGATTATCAAACAATTGGATTGAAAAATGGGTGGGCGTCTCTGATCAAAGGAGGGCTGATACCCATCTAATTTTATACCGGACAGTCTGGTTTTCATAACTGCTGTCTGGTTCTTTCATTGTTGCCGCAGATTCTGGTTTGGTAACTCTGCATAGCAAACTGAACCCCCTTCCCCCTTCACCTGATTTCTTCTGTATTTCAAGAGTAGCTAAAGCAGCTCCTGTTCAAAGCAGCCTTCAATAGGTTTCAATCATAATATTACAATTGTAACAATGTATTTTTTGTAGCATTCATGTCCTTATTTATTCCCTGTTTAAAGGGTATGCAAACCAATGAACCTTTCTTTTTTGTTACCATTTGGTTTGTTCAATATGCCATTGAAGATTTGATTGTTATAATTGTTCAATAAATGCAAAATACCTATTGATCCTGACAAAAAATATTGTGAGATAATACCTTGCTTCTTATCAGTTTATATTATTCCTGGCTAACTTTGTGGACTCCAAAACTTCATCATTGAGAAACACACAGTTTTCTTGCATAGTTCAGGTGATATTACATTGAAGTGTCCAAAATGCAAAGACTTAAAGTGGAACTTCACTTTAAAGCCGGCCATAGATAGTTCTAATCCTGATGAACCAGCCGAGATTTTAACATGTATGGGCAGGCTAACTGTTCCCAATGTGATTGTTGTATGATTTAGGCATAACCAGCCTGTCGGATTTTTCATGCGATTATTACCAGCGGCTACACCCGCTAGCAATAATCACTGTGTTCCCCTGGCAGGGACAGCTCCCAGCCTCCCCCCCACCACACCTCCCGCTGGGAGATATCCAAACAGCTCCACAGGAGGGATATCCCCATCCACACTGACTGTGTTGATGGGGGAATCAGGTGAGTTTCTTCCCTGCAACTCAAAGCTACAGGAAAGAAAATCGCATTGCCTATGGTCTGCTTAAAGGGGAATTTCCACTTTATGTCCTTCCCCACCCCTTCTTGAAACTTTTTTGGGGAACGCAAGTCTCCCGCTCCCACTTCTAAAGTTCTCTCCTTGCCCGCAACCTTCTGGGACATGTCAGGACCATTTGCTCAGCATGGCTCGCACATGCACAGTGGGAAGCCGGCTGTGAAGCCACAGTATCTTTAAGCAAAGTTTGTTAAATGGATCAGCCGGTCAGTCTGTTGTTTTTCAACTTCAAACATACCAAGCTGTCCAACAAAATTTTTAATTTTAATTTTTTTTTATTTATTTTTGTAAAACCTTTATCCCAAAAGAAAAAAAACTGCTGCTGTAACAGCTTAGAAAGTGTTAGGTTTGTTTGGCTTTAAAGCACTTCAGCCAGTTTGTAAAAAAATTAAATGTCAGCAGATACAAATATTGTAGCTGTTGAATTTTATTAAAATGGCATTTACCTGCCCAGGAATCCAGTGCTGTCCTCACTCAGGGAGGTGGTCTTCGGGTCCCACTGGTATGCTAACTGTTGGAAGCCAGCTATGATTACTTGCGGCCTCACAACTGGCTCCCCGCTGTGCATGTAAATGGTTCTGCAGCCTCCTGGGACCTGCAACGCGTCCCAAGAGGTTGCGGGCGCATAGGGGGTGGGGGGAGAACTTCCACTCTGAGCACTAGTTGTGCACCGAAATGAAAATTCTGGTGCTGAAACTAAAAATTCAAAATGCATTTGGCCGAAAACGAAATGCACAGTTTTTAAAAATGAATATATATTTTTTGGAAAAAAATACACTCTGATTAAAAAAAACAAAAAAACCCCACAATATATACCCCAATTTTTTTGTAAAATATGAAAGAGGATGTTACGGCGAGTAAATAGATACCCAACATGTCAAGCTTTAAATTTGCGCACGCTCATGAATGGCGTGAAACTGTGGTACTTTAAAATCCCCATGTGTGATGCTTTAAAAATTTCTACAGGTTAGCAGTGTAAAGTTACAGAGGAGGTCTAGTGTAAGAATTATTGTTCTAGCTCTGACGATTGTGGCGATACCTCACGTGTGTGGTTTGAGCACTATTTACATATGTGGGCATGGCCTACGTATGCATTCACCACTACAGAGGTATGTGGACGGGGGCACTTTAAACGTTTTTTTTTTATTTAATGTTTTTTTTTTTTGCACTGTCCCTTTAAACAAATTTTTTATCTTTTTTATTCTTATCACAAAGAATGCATGCATCCCTTGTGATAGAAATAATTAGTGACAGGTCATATATGGAGAGATATGGGGTCAATGGGACTCCACATCTTTCCTCTGCAATGTAAAGCATTAGATAAAAAAAAAGCATTGATCTAGTGCTTAAAAAAAAAACAATGGCTGCCTCCTGTGATGGTGGACATGAAGTGACCGCTCCGGTCCTCCAAGGATATAGAGATGAGTGGAGGCCATCCTGTGATGGTGGACATGAAGTGACCACTCCGGTCCTCCAAGGGTATAGAGATGAGTGGAGGCCATCTTTCCTTCACTAATCTCTATGCCCAGTGTTCGTTCGATAGTTTCTCAGGTAAGGCTGAGAACTAACGAATGGCTGCCAGTGGCAGAAGAGGTCAGGGGTGTCGGCAGGCGGGCGGTGGCGAGGGGCGGGTTTTTTTCAGCACCTGTATCGGTGCTTTTTTTCATATCGGCCGATGGCCGAAAGGACTGTTTTCAGCCGAAACGTTTTGGCCACCGAAATTTCAGTGCATCCCTACCTTGGCAAATGGAGCAGAAGTGGGGAGAGGGTACAAGTAAAAATTAGGTACCCGCTCCCCCCTCCAAAAAACCCCCAAATATTCTAAATATAATAGAAGGGGGAGGAATGATAAAAGTGGAACTTCCCCTTTTGGGTGAAGTACCGCTTTAGTTTGATAGTCAAAACCATCTACATCTACCAGTGCATCTAACAGTATCCTCTCCCCAGACTGACAATGTTGCTGTCCAAGTGTGTTTCTGCTGCTCCTCCTTTCAGAGTGGAGACAACCTAAGACAGGATGTGTATTACTGGCTGGATCTCTAGGTGCAAAAAATGTTTGTTTTTGGGTTTAACACCACTTTAAAATGGACCTTCCATTAAAATGGAATGCCTGCTTAGATGACAGCCATGCACAACCAGTGTTAAAAAGGTGCATAACAATGGCCAAAAGCACAGTGTTTTAATAAAAAAAGAACAAAATCTCAGAACCCATCTGTCAACCTTCCAATAGGGTGATGCCATACCCCAAAGCTGCATTCTGGGAGAGCTCAGTGCTTACAGTCCCTTGAGGATATGCTCCAGCACAGTGCAGGAGGGCATTCTTATGGCACTAGAGCACCCAGTTCTCTCACCATATAGTGGTGAGGGGTGGTTATATCACCCACTTCTGGAAGCTAGGCTCCAAGATTTTTAAAAAGTATTTTTTCTTAAAACCCTTTTTTAACCATGATTTATGCACATTTTAAATACAGGTAATGTGGGCCTGTCATCTCAGTGGACCTTCCATTTTCATGGGTGCTGAGGGACCTTTCCTAACCCCACTGACAACAATGATGGGGCACAATTCCTTAAACGGACATCAATGATAGAGCACCACTCTGTAGACTGGCACAAAATGGGGTTTTATTTCTCTGAAATCTGGGGCATTTTGTAGTCCAGTTAACCACTAACACGGGAAAAATGTTACTCACACTTACAGTATGTCCAGATATTTTTTATTCTACTGACCACTGACACGAAGGACATTTTTAATCCTACTGTTCTACTGATGTCAGGGGCATTTTTTTACTCTTACCTCCTATGCCAAGCATTTGTTTTACTCTTACTGGGTCTTACAGACACTGAAGTGGCCCTTTATTTATGAAGTTTGAGGAATCCTGGTCTAGGTGGTGACGCCAGGATCAAAGTGACAGCTCCGATGGTCACACCATTAAAAACCAAGTCTGAAATGGCAGTTCCCACATTTCTCAAAGGTTCATTTCAACTACTAAGTCTCAAACACAGTAGCCAATTAAGAAGGCACTCTGCTAAAACCACTAGTCGAGCACTAATAATCGTTAAAGCAAAACTAAGCCCTCCTATCTTTTACAGCCAATGAAGCTGCCATCTTAGCCTCTGTTTGATCTGTAGTTACCATGGTGCTGCACATGTGATCACTTATGACACCAGCCATTTGATGGCTTGACAGTATAGTTGAGAGCACAAGCAACTGTAAATTATCATTTATGGCATGCCTTGAATGGAACTGTTTGGGGAAACAGATAAATCAGTGGTTATAATTCCACTTCAAAGTGGAACTAGAACCTCTTATTCCTTACAGTTGGAAGTGGCACCATCTTAGCCTCTATTTAAATATGACACCAGCCATTTGATTGCTTGACAGTTTGGTTGAGAATGAAAATATGCACACTGACACCTGTGACAGTGCCACTTTCTTTGTGTCCCCTCCGGCATGTTTTTGTTTATTTGAAAGGGATTATATTTTTATATTTTTTTAATTCATTCATTTATTTTTGTCCATGTTCTGCTTCACACAAAATATTAAGGGATATGTGCATTCAAACATTTTTTTTTCTATATAATGCATATTGTAAGATTTTATTGAACTTTTTTTCTGTTTTCTTTTTTCTGTTATGCACTGGTATACTTACATAGTATATTTATTTACCTTATAGAGACCGATCATCTTACATGTATATGCTAGACGGGTATCGTGAAAAGCATTGATTGTTTATGCCTCACACAGGATAATTTTATACATGAAAACTTAATGTACTCAATTTAGATGGTCATATTTTATTATGATTTTATATAAACTTTATGCTTTTATTGGTTGTTTTCTGTAATAAAGATGTTATTTTTTAATAAAAAAAATATATAGTCCATTTTCTTTGAAAGGTGCATTGAAAGTCCCATGTATATTTCTTTCAACTGACTGATGTTAGGTTGG
Organism: Staurois parvus; assembly: GCF_062004578.1. Classification (NCBI taxonomy): domain Eukaryota; kingdom Metazoa; phylum Chordata; class Amphibia; order Anura; family Ranidae; genus Staurois; species Staurois parvus. The sequence continues at coordinate 21,368,899 of NW_028317813.1, read as the reverse complement.
AGGATGAGGTGGCTTTCTAGACCCTCCTATTCTTTACAGTTGGCAGTGGCACCATCTTAACTTCTGTTTAGTAATGACACCAGCCATTTGATGGTTTGACAGTTTGACTGAGAATGAACATAAGCACACTGGAACCTGTGACAGTTACTATAAGAGGTATGCCTTTTGGTTAACAGGTAAATAGGTGGGTTTAGCTGAACTTTAAAGGGTTAGTTCACCTTTACCAAAAAACTGCCTATCCAGATAAGGGGCATCTGTAGATAAAAATAAACTGCTCTGACTAGTCATATTTTATGATATTTTATTAAACTTTTTGCTTTTATTGGTTGTTTTCTGTAATAAAGATGTTATTGGGTGGGTTTAGTTACACTTTAAAGGATTAGTTCACCTTTACCAAAAAATTGGCTATGCAATTAAAGGTTGTCTGTAAATATACAAACTGTGCAACTCTGACTAAAGTTGAATAGTGCCCTTGCTATAGGTGTAGACCATTTTAATTCCTTAGCAAGCCTGACTGGAATACTCCCAGGAAGTTGCTAGGATGTTGCTAAGTGGTGCCTGGCCATTACTTTTCTCTTCCACCATCACAGGAGTGAGCTCTCAAATGCTGAGTACAGACCTACTGGATCAGAGGAGAAAAAGAGCAATGAGGAGGTCTGAGCTAGGCTACATGTACACTAGCCTACCCTGACCACTGTCAACTTCCCGTAGCCAGCAGTCATAATGTTCCTATCCTGAACGCGAATATTCTACATTCAGGAGAGAGAGGTTTAACGTCACCTAACTGCAGCAGCTCATAAAATCTACTAAAAGCCTATGTGTAACATAGTTTAGGAGCTTTGGAAAAGAAACACCAAAAGCTCCTAAACTCACATTTAGGAGCTGCCTGTGTACATGAAGCCTTAGAGCTCCCTCCTGTGATGGTGGACATGAGCAGTAATAGCTAGGTCTCACTTAGCAACATCCTTGGAGTTTTCAGGTCAGGCTTCAGGAGGTACATAAATGGCCTACACCTATAGTAAGGACATTATTCAACATTAGTCAAACTGCACAGCTTGTTTTTATCTACAGACACCCCTTATTTACATAGGCAGTTTTTTAAAAGGTGAACTAACCCTTTTAAAGGTGGTTATACACACTTCAAAAAAAGGATAGTTTATTTTCTGATTGATCTCTTCCAATAGGAATGATCAGTCTATACTCAGCAATCCATTTGATCGATATGCCTCACGCAGGGAAGTGGATTTCGATCAATAGTTAACATATGATCAAAAGTTTTAATCATATCCTATCAACTGCATTTTTATTCCACCATGTAATCTCATAATCTGGTCAATGGAAATATGATCAGATTCGTCTCAGAACTGCCAACTGATGCAAAACCAGTCGATAGTATTCCACCCTGGTCAATTGACTCAGTTATTTGATTTTTTTTGTGGATTAGATTGTTTTATTCAAATCACACATAGATCACATAATAAAATTGATGCATATATAGCCATTGTTAGGCAGTGACTTCCAAGCGTTAAGGAGGCAATACTGCTGCCTGAAAACCTGTTTTTTTTTTCAGAATAATTTGGGTTTTGTATGAAAGCGGATCTAGAGGGAGCTATAACTTTTTTCCAATGGTTCTTCTGGGTGCTGGTTTTCGACTGTCTTCATTGGCTGGTAATGAAGTCACTCACTCCTGTGCTTGCGCAGGAGGCCATCATCCCAGCACACAAGTGAATGTGCCTGTGACATAAGCTGAACTGCACTGCTCAGCTTACATTGCCTAAGAAGACAGTGAGCAGGCAGGTAAGTGTATTTTATTGCAGAAGAGAAACTAAGGGGGAGAATTACTAAAACTGGAGCACTCAGAATCTGTTGCAGATGTGCATGGTTGCCAATCAGCTTCTAAATTTTTCTAACTTCTTTAATTAAAGTGGTTGTAACCCCTTACATATACCCAGTTAAGTGAGTGGCCTCGGGTGATACACAGAGATTAAACAAATCCTACTACATAAATTGTATCTGTCTATCTACAGTCTTTTCTTCTCTACATCCGCTCAATGTGGTGAATTTTATAAAACTTGTCTGAGAGTTAAAAAAACAGGAGCGGAGAGCTGAAATTACACTCTGCAGAGCTCAGTGAGGAGAGCTCTGATTGGAGGGAAGAGACCCCCCCCCCTCCACACAGCTCAAAGGAACAGAGCTGAGGCTGTCAATCTGCTGGAGGTTCCTCCCCTGTCACCATTTTTCTCTTGGTATCAGGAAAACTTGTCTCCTGCAGATAGCAGAGGAACAAAGCAGCAGACAGAAATGCCACTTAGTGCTCAGGAATGAGACAAGTACACACTATAGAAGGATATGTTTGTTCATATTTCATGTCTGAGGTTTACAGCCACTTCAAGCATTGACAATAAAACCTGGAATCTGATTGGTTTCTATGCACCAGATTTTGCACTCTGCAGTTTTAGTAAATCCCCCTAAATGTCTCTCACAGTAAAATGCCTGCCTGCTCGCTGTTTGTGACGGTGGGACTTTAGCGGTTTTAAAATACTATGTTGCAGCATTTAGCTTGTATTTGCAGTGAGGCACCATGAACTTCAATGGGTGGGTTTGACACTGTACAATGCGGCTTTCATCGGCTGTAGGTGCCACTGACATTACAGGGTCTCACCGCAGGGCCCTGGAAGGATCCAAACTCTCCAAAATGCTGCAGCAAGTACAGAAACACATTTTGTAGGAATTGGGGTTCCTCATCTTTCCCACAATCCCCAATGCTTTCAACTATGCCACCACGCGGGAGGGCGTAAGGTACTTTATACATATATCCTTCTGTTTTTTGATTTATTGCTTACAATGAGCATTTTTTCTTGGAAAACTAGTGGACCTTGCTTTAGGAGGTATGTGACAAGCCATGCTGGATATTGCAGTACCACAAGTCCTCAAGGCTGCACAGGTGCCTTTTCAGAATGGGAAACATGCTCTATCGTGCCTCATTTGTGTGTCATTATATACAGCTAACAGCAGGTGGGAAGCTTGCAGAAAAATAGTCTAGGCAACTTCCGGAGAAAAGAGAAAATGGAAATTGCAGCCCCCCAACTCCCACCCACCCGAAGGGCTCCAAGACAATGGCTGCCTCAGTGACCACCTTACACTTCCTCTATTGACCTCTAGGGCTGAATTGAGGATCTTGTCACTCTACGCAGTTACGTGAGCAGCTGCTGCGCAACGTCAGCGCGTCCGTCACGTCGCTCGCTAGGAGGAGGAGGAGGGGTCTGGACATTTTTTTTCCTTCCTTCATTTCCTTTTTTCCTTTTTCTTTTTCTTTCTCTTTATTTCTCCTTTCTCCATCCGTTATCTTTTCTCCCCTCCCCCATCACTTGTTTTCTTCGCTCTTTTCGCTTGTGATGCCCCCTAGCCTCCCGCGTGTGTGTTCAGCGGGTTCCCCTCCTCCTCCTCTCCTCTCACACTGCCGGGGCTGAACGGAGAGAGGGCAGACAGGCATCCATGTCATTCTACCACGGCTTCCCATCATCGCAGCTCTGCAGCTGTCCTCATCGTCTTTAGTTCCGCGTGTGTCCAGCCGTGCACGGGGCCCCGCCTGAGGAGACTGCCGGCAAGGAAGGAGCAGGTAAGGGACCTGTGGAGGACTTTGGGGGGGAAGGTAAGGGACCTGTGGAGGACTTTGGGGGGGGGGAAGGTAAGGGACCTGTGGAGGACTATGGGGGGGAAGGTAAGGGACCTGTGGAGGACTATGGGGGGGAAGGTAAGGGACCTGTGGAGGACTATGGGGGGGAAGGTAAGGGACCTGTGGAGGACTATGGGGGGAAGGTAAGGGACCTGTGGAGGACTATGAGGGGAGGGGGAAGGTAAGGGACCCGTGGAGGACTATGGGGGGAAGGTAAGGGACCCGTGGAGGACTATGGGGGGAAGGTAAGGGACCCGTGGAGGACTATGGGGGGAAGGTAAGGGACCCGTGGAGGACTATGGGGGGAAGGTAAGGGACCCGTGGAGGACTATGGGGGGGAAGGTGGGACCCGTGGAGGACTTTGGGGGGGAAGGTAAGGGACCCGTGGAGGACTATGGGGGGGAAGGTAAGGGACCCGTGGAGGACTATGGGGGGGAAGGTAAGGGACCCGTGGAGGACTATGGGGGGGAAGGTAAGGGACCTGTGGAGGACTATGGGGGGGAAGGTAAGGGACCTGTGGAGGACTATGGGGGGGAAGGTAAGGGACCTGTGGAGGACTATGGGGGGAAGGTGGGACCCGTGGAGGACTATGAGGGGAGGGGGAAGGTAAGGGACCCGTGGAGGACTATGGGGGGAAGGCAAGGGACCCGTGGAGGACTGTGGGGGGGAAGGCAAGGGACCCGTGGAGGACTGTGGGGGGGAAGGCAAGGGACCCGTGGAGGACTGTGAGGGGGAAGGCAAGGGACCCGTGGAGGACTGTGAGAGGGAAGGCAAGGGACCCGTGGAGGACTGTGAGAGGGAAGGCAAGGGACCCGTGGAGGACTGTGAGAGGGAAGGCAAGGGACCCGTGGAGGACTGTGAGAGGGAAGGCAAGGGACCCGTGGAGGACTGTGAGAGGGAAGGCAAGGGACCCGTGGAGGACTGTGAGAGGGAAGGCAAGGGACCCGTGGAGGACTGTGAGGGGGAAGGCAAGGGACCCGTGGAGGACTGTGAGGGGGAAGGCAAGGGACCCGTGGAGGACTGTGAGGGGGAAGGCAAGGGACCCGTGGAGGACTGTGAGGGGGAAGGCAAGTGACCCGTGGAGGACTTGAAAGGTAAGGGACCCGTGGAGGACTATGGGGGGGAGGTAAGGGACCCGTGGAGGACTATTGGGGGGAGGTAAGTGACCCGTGGAGGATTATGAGGGGGAAAAGGTAAGGGACCCATGGAGGACTCTGGGGGGGGGGGGAGGTAAGGGACCCGTGGAGGACTATTGGGGAGGTAAGGGACCCGTGGAGGACTATGGGGGGGGAAGGTAAGGGACCCGTAGGTAAGGTAGTTTGGGTACAATGTTGCATGACCGCGCAATTGTCATTCAAAGTGTGACAGCGCTGAAAGCTGAAAATTGGCCTGGGCAGGAAGGGGTAAAAGTGCCCTGTAGGCAAGTGGTTAAAGTGTCCTGAATTAAAAAGACTTAATTTGGAGCTCCAGTCAAAAATGTAAAAAATGTAAAATCCGCTACAAAAAAAGCTGCTGACGTTAAAAAGACACTCACCTGTCCCTCGATCCAGTGGTGTCCTCACCGCAGCTGGTTTCGCCAGCTGTCCTCTCGCCCCAACATCGGCATGTTAAGTGTGGGCACAGCTTGTGGCTTCACACAGCTGGGTTCCCACTGCACATGTGCGAGTAGAGTGGTCTCACAGTCTTCTGGGACCTGTCTTGTGCCCCAGAAGAGGGGATAGGACAACATCCGCTCCTGATTGCTTAGGTGATTGCAGTGGGAGGGGGTACCTGTCACAATTGGGTACTCCCCAAAGGTGCCATTCCTTAACGGGGAGCAAGGGACAAGGCCTTAAAGGGAAACTTCCCCTTTTGGCTGGAGCTCTACTTTAAGCAGTTTTGAAACACCTCTCCTCCTACATTTCAGCTTACCAATCATTCGGTGTGGTGGCTTCATTCGTTTTTTTTCCCCTCTGTTTTCACCTGGTGATCTGTTAATTAACACAGCTCCTGTGTTAGAGACGCCACTCTGGATGAAGGGGCACAGCAGACGACAGGATTGTCAGTCTGGGGGGAAGGGAGTGTTATCTACTAGCAGATTTAAATACATTAAAAAATTGAAGCCAAGCTCCAGCTGACACTTTATAAACATCTGCAGCAAACAGTTTTGTTCCTTTTGGGATAAAGAGTTTATATGAATAAAAGCTGATCAGTGTAAGCACCTCTGCCAGTGGTAAATTGATTCCCTGTAACTTATACATTTGCTAGAGAACTTGTTCTGTTGAAAAACAGACATACTTGCTGGATCACCAGGTGAAAATAGAAGAAAATCTAAAATTAGGAAACTAATGCAGCCATCACATCTAATGATTATTAAAGTGGAAGTAAACGTATGCAATACAACACCCACTGACAGGCAGAGATTTTATAACAGAGGAGACCCTAGAGGTCTCTTGTGTCATAACTCTCCTCCCTGTCTGTCAGCGGGTAATCTTGTCTGAGCTGCACATGCACAGCTCAGACCACACTTACGGCCTTCCGTCCATGCCAAGGCTGATGTGACTCCTGTGCATAGACACGGGAGTGACGTCACTGCTGCCTGGCCATTTAATCGGTCAAAGGTTTGGAACCCAAAATGAAAACTGGGTGATGATGGCAGCACCGGGGAGCTGTGACAGCACAGAACTGGAGGGCTCCGTTTGTAGGGAAGTCTGTCATAATGTACAGGGGCACTGTTTTATATAATAAAAAATACTTTACTACCACTTTAAGCTGCAATATGATAAATGATGATTGTGGGATTATCACTTTAAAGTGTTCTAAATTCAAAGATTCTTTGGAAAGCATTGTCAGTCTGGAGGGAGGAGGAGTGTTAAGCAAAGTATTGACTATAAGAAAATTAGAAGAAAAATTCTGTATAAGGAACAATTGGTCGATTATCTGATCGTTAGTATAGTTCTTTTAAAAGCGGATTCTGACTGTTGAGACCAAAAGAAAAAAAATGTGCAAGGTAGAAACATTTTATTGTACATGAGCACAATGTCCAGTTTTCTCTCAATGTGTACAGTAATCGTATGAAAATAATCAAATAGAAAAAATGTGCATGATCAGAAGCAAAGAAGGTTACTACAAACGCAGGAATCCTACACAAGAAATAATGTTCGTCTTTGTTGTTTGAAAAGTTAATACCATTGTCAGCTACATGATACACACCTTCATGGAAAATCATACGATCGTTTGTCCAGTTTTTTAATAGTGTGTACCCCATGTTAAATGCACTAGCAGATTTAGATACATTAACAAGTTGAAGCCAAACTGCATAAATCATTGTAAGCACACCTGCCAGTGGTAAATGGTTTGCAGGGGTGTGGAAATTTTTTTCCAGGGACAAAATTGGGGTCCCAATCTACTTGTCCAGATGAAGAAAATTTTTTTTTCAGCCAAAACCGTATTTAAATTGGAGATTTTTGGAATTTTAAAAACTAAAGAGGCTTTATGACAACTTAAATGTGTAATAAATTTAACATTGCGCTGTTTTTCTCCTCCTCCCCTCCCTGTCTGTCTCCAGCAATGCACCTGGGGCCTAGCAAGGAGGGGAGAGACCTTGCAGTGTAATGTGCACTGATTGGGTGCTTGCCAGGAAAGAGGAGTGTCAAGCTTATCCTTTATCCCTTTCGCTGCCAGAGCTCTTTTTATGTTTTTTGCACGTTTAAAAAAATAATAATTTTAGGCCTGAAGATTACATAAAAACTGGACAAAACTTTATATATTTTCTGAAAGCAGAGACCCTAGAGAATAAAATAGTGGTAGTTTCAATTGCTTATGTCATATGATATTACCACAAAGGTCTAGGAAATGAAAAAATTCAGTAAAAAAATGCACTTAATTTGCGAGATGCACTTAATTTTAGAGCACAAAAAAAGCAATAAGTTACCCATTTTTTTTTTTGTAAACTATAAAAGATGAGATTGCACCGAGTAAATGGATATCCAACATGTCAAACTTTGAATTTGCATGCTCATTCTGGCATGCGCAGAAATATGTGACTTGTATCGCAATCAACGTTTTCATTCCTAGGCGCCCCAAGCCTGTGCTTTTATGTTTTGTATGTGCGTTTATGTGGGGGTGGAACGCAAAATATTTTTTTGGGGGGGGTTGGGTTATGTGCTTGGGTATAACTTTCATTTTTACAATTTAAAACACGTTTTTTAACTCCACTTTTTTTTTTTTATCAAATAGGAGACAAAAAGTCCCCTATGTTACGATTTGTGATGACAGATTCTCTTTAATGAGACATCCAAGGTTTAAAAGACCCTGGATGTGACCCTTGTACTCCAATGGATGTAATACAGTGCACATTGCACCGCATTACATTCTTTCCCATCCGAATGGCTGGGAAATATTTCACCGGTGATCCGGAAGTGACATAACTTCAGTTCCGGGTCAGGACAAGAAGGGTAGGGGAGAAAGTTGTCTGCTTCCACTTGACAGGTGAGCCCTGCTGCATGCCCGCAGCAGGGCTAAAGGTTAAAAGAAAACTACCTGCCCAGCGCCTGGAACTACTTGTCGCAGGCATCGTGCGATTCAATTTGAACATCCCTGGGTTTCTCTCATCTCTGTAACTGATACATCTGCAAGAGAGCTAGTTCTTTTGAAAAGCAAGAGACTTACTAGTCAGTTCACCAGATGAAAATATAAGAGAGGAAACGAATGCAGCTATCCCATCTAAGAATTGGTAAACCACAATATAATGTTTGCTATTGGGTTTACTGCTGCTTTAACAGGAGCGCCTATAATTGCGTGTTACTTGCCTTTGGGGAGATTCACCCCTCTGTTTGTCCCCTAGACCACTATTACTGAGAAAGTGAATGGAGGTGTCCCCAGAACAAGATGTTCCTTGGATAAGTGTCTAAGGGCTTGTTCACGTTAGCAGTTGGGCAGTAAAACTCTCACTCCCCACTGAGAATGTGGTGCGGGAAACTCTCAATATGTTGTGCGTTTCCCGCACCACTTTTAAAACACATTGGCTGTGCAATCCACTGCGGGTGTCAATATATTCCTAACGACACCCCAAATGTTGATTGCAAACAAATTGTGTTTGCCTGCACTAGATCGTATGGTACCACAGTACCATGCGATTTGGAGCGGTGCGTTTCTAAAAAATAGTGCTTGCACTACTTTTTGTGCGATTTTTGAAAATTGCTTTTGCAACAGCACCCCATTCCTGTGCAATTCAGATGTGAATCTGCTCAGTGCCTTGAAGTTAGCAGCAGCATTGTCAGCAAGCTCCTTCAGTTGGTGATTTGACTGCAGGGTGGATACAAATCGATGATTTTTTTTAAATTTAAATCGGATTTTTTTTTTTTTTTAATCACATTTATTTTAATAAAATGCTTTTGGAGTAAAAATCTATCTAAAGATAGTTTTCTATTTAAGATACATTAATAATGTATTCAGTGTGAAATGGAGCTTCGTTATGTAGCATGAGGCTGTATATTCTGCAATATTTACATTTTTGGTAAACTCATTCAATGAATCCAAGCTGAGATAACATGCACTGCATTGATGCATTCACACAATTTCACAGTAACCAAGAAAAAAAACATGAAATAAAAGAATTTGAGTAGTTCTCCAACTACGTGTGATTAACCTAAAATCTGTTCTGACATTGCTGTTTCACTAACCTGACAGCTTATTATTCTAAAAGGGAAACCTTCATTTGGTTTGCAAATATTAAAGATTCTAACTACCAGCAAGAATGAGTCGGATTCCTTACATTTAAAGAGCACCTGTCATTTTAGATCCATCATGGCAGTGCCTGTTAGCGGGCATCCACTCACCTGCTGCCACCACGTCCCTCACCTTATTGTGTCACTGCTGCATCACCAGCAGTCCCATTAAAGTGAATGGGACTGTCGGTGAGTAAGGAGCGGGTCAGAGGAGGAGCTGCTGTGGGACAGAGATGACAGTTTCTCTTTAAAAATTATGATTTAAATCAAGCCTTTTCACTAGTGATTTAAATCAAATCCACCCTGCTTGACTGCCTTATCAGGTCTATCAGGCAGACTGACAGCCAACTGAGGGAGCTTGCTGACAGTGCTGCTGTTAAGGTAGAACTAAACGCAAAATGTTGTTTTTTTTTTTTTTTTGTAGATTCACCCTCTTTATTTGTCCTGTTTACCATTATTATTGAAAGTGAAAGTAAAATAAAATCCCAAATTTTGGGTTGTCCCCTGCCTGAAAAGTAAGAGGGGAAATCTTCCAATGGGGACAATAGTTTTCGTGACCTGGGGGTCCCCAAGGAATTGCCTTAATTTGCAGACATTCCCTATCACTTCCTGTTTGGCTATAGGACAGGAAGTGAAGGGAAATCTCAATGGGATAGAGATGGTGAAAAAAAAAAATCTGACGGGTTATAACCCTCCCTTGCTCTCTCCAAAATGAAAAAAAAAGTTTTGCCTATAGTTCTGCTTTAACTACAAGGCAGTGGCTTAGTGTTAGCCTTTACCAGGAAGTCCTGTTCCTGGCAGGATCTCTTGGTATGTAAGATCAAACCGCGTAAATCCCCAATCAACTGAAGTCACAAAGCTGAAAGTATATAAGAGGATGTCATCTCTTAAAATGCTAATTCAAATGGATACTGCGCTAGGTGAACACTTAAAACTTTATGAGCACTATGGAGACCTTCACACCACTGAAAAACAATCAAAAATTTAAAATAAAACTCTGTAATAGTTAAACTAAATAAGTGCATACATATGGCCTATGAAGACCCTCACCCCTCTGAATAACATACAGGGTGATCAGTTTATTCAGTCAATTTTTTTCAAATTTTGATTGTCCTTCAGAGGGGTGAGGGTCCTCATAGGGCATATGTATGCTATTTAGTTCAAGAATTTAAAATAAAACACTGTAATAGTTAAATATTATCACACATTATTGCTTTGCAGCCTGAAATGAAGACAGACACAGTTTTTGTTTTAACCATCTGTATTTACTCAGAGCTACTTTATAACACTCAAGTGAAAGATATACCAACATGTCAGAATTTTTTTTTAAAAATTCAAAGACAATTGCTGAATTGGAAAAAGGATCACCCCCTTGTGTCAGTATTTTGTTGAACCACCTTTTGCTTTAATTACAGCCTTTAGCCTGTTGGGATAGGTCTCTACTAACTTTGCACATCTAGACTTTGCAGTATTTGCCCACTCTTCTTTGCAGAACTGCTCAAGTTCAGTGAAATTTCATGGTGACCATTTGGGGACTGCAGTCTTCAAGTCATTCCACAGATTGTCAATGGGGTTCAAGTCTGGGCTGTGACTAGTCCATGCAAAGACATTCACCTTTTTCTCCTTCAACCACTGTGCTAATTTTTTCATTTTTGCTGTGTGCTTTGGGTCATCGTCAATGGGAAGAACATGACAACTTTCTTGCAGAGAGCTGCAGATTTTCCTCAAGAATGTGACGGTATTGTGCCCCATCCATTTTTCTTTCTTTCCTGACAAGTGCTCCAGTCCCTGCTGCAGAGAAACCCCCCCCATAACAGGATATTACCACCTCCATGCTTTACTGTAGGAATGGTGTTATTTGGATGGTGAGCTGTATTGGATTTCCACCAGACATACAGTATTGTTTAGTGTTGAGGCCAAATCATTCAATTTTAGTTTTTCAAGGTGCGTTTTGGCAAAGCTCAGTCGTGACTGCATGTGGCCTTTCTTGAGGAGCGGCTCTTTTCTTGCAACCATCCCATACAAGCCATATTTGTGGAGAATTAGTGATTTTGTTGTCAAATGTACACAATAACTATTTTTTTGTCGAACATTCCTGCAACTGCTGTAGGCCTCTTGGTAGCCTCTCTGACCTGTTTCCTCCTGGCTCTTTCATCCAGTTTGGAGTGATGTCCTGGTCCAGGGAAGGTCTACCTTTCATTTCTTAACAATAGACTTCACTGTGCCTCTAGGCATTGGTAAAGCCTTTGACATTTTTTTATATCCATCTCCTGACTTGTGCCTGTCCACAACTTTATCTTGGAGATCTTTTGACAGTGCCTTGCCACCCATAGTTATTATTATACAGGATTTATATAGAGCCAACAGTGTGCACAGCGCTTTACAAAATGAAGGTAGACATTACAGTTACATTACAATTTGGCACAAGAGGAAACAGAGGGACCTGTTTATTAGAGCTTACAATCAAGGAGGAAGGGGATTGTTTTCTTCATTTGAACTGAAATGCTCCAGAAAAGCTCTTTTCATGCTGAGCTAATCGAAATGACCACAGCTGATCACATTTGAAAGTCAAATGGTTTTGTGTGTCCTTGAGAAGGTGACTAGCTACACCTGACTGAGTTTACAAATCATTTTTAGGAGGGGGGGGTGATCCTTTTTCCAACTCGGTGATTCTGTTTTTTTAATTTTTTTTTCTGACAGCTGGCTAAAGCAAAAACTGTGTCTGTCTTCACTTCAGGCTGCAAAGCAACAAAATGTGATTAAAGGGGGGTAATTCTTTTTTAAACTCGGTGTATTCAATTTTTCTTTTTTGGTTTAACACCAAAGGATTTGGATAGAGGAGGAGATTTTAGGCTGATCTGTGCGTGGTGAGACCTAACCAGCTAGTTAACTAGTTGCCGACCTCAGATAGCCAAATGACGGCTGCACTGCGGCCGGCCAGTTCTGGGTGGACGTCATATGACGGCCTCCCAGAACGCGCTCCTGGGGCGCGCACCCGGCGATCTCCGTGATCGCTGTGTCCTACGGACACAGCTGATCACGTGATGTGGTAAAAGGCCGATCACAGCGGCCTTTTACCACATGATCAGCGGTGTCCAATGACACGCTGATCAGAGGGAAATGCAAGTGCCGGTTCTCGGCTGCACTTTCCTCACGCTGTCAGATCGTGAGGAAAGTACTGCCAAGAACCGGCAGTTGTCAGAGCGGGGATCGGCACCGATCATCAGGGCACTGATGATCAGTGCCCTGATGATCGGTGCCCAGCAGTGCCACCCGCAAGTTCCGCCCATCTGTGCCCAGCAGTGCGCCCACTAGCTCCGCCCACCTGTGCCATTCTGCAGTGCCACCCACCTGTGCCATTCTGCAGTGCCACCCACCTGTGCCATTCTGCAGTGCCACCCACCTGTGCCATTCTGCAGTGCCGCCCACCTGTGCCCACCCACCTGTGCCCACCCACCTGTGCCCACCCACCTGTGCCCACCCACCTGTGCTGCCCACCAGTGCAGCCCAGCAGTGCTGCCAGTCAGTGCCACCAGTCAGTGCCCAGGGGTTGTGCCAGTCAGTGCCGCCAGTCAGTGCCCAGCAATGATGCCAGTCAGTGCTGTCTATCAGTACCCATCATCAGTGTCACCTATCAGTGCCACCTATCAGTGCTGCATATTAGTGCCGCCTATCCGTGACACCTCATTACTGCTGTCTATCAGTGCCACCTCATTAGTGCTGCCTATCAGTGCCCTTTAGTGCTGCCTATCAGTGCCCTTTAGTGCCGCCTATCAGTGCCCATCAGTGCTGCCTCATCAACGCACATCAGTGAAGGAGAAAAAATACCTGTTTGAAAAATTTTATAATAGAAACAAAGAAACGTTTTTTTTTTTTCAAATTTTTTGCACTTTTTTTATTTATAGCGCAAAAAGTAAAGCGCCCAGAGGCGATTAAATACCACCAAAAGAAAGCTCTGTTTGTGAGAAAAAAATGATCAAAATTTCATATGGGTACAATGTTGCATGACCGCGCAATTGTCAATCAAAGTGCGGCAGCGCTGAAAGCTGAAAATTGGCCTGGTAAATAACGGGGTATAAGTGCCTGGTAGGCAAGTGGTTAAGGACATCTAGTCCTGCTTTGCACCCAATACACTGGATTCAGGTGAGATGTGATTATTTAGCAGTGGGACAGCTAGGACAACCAGAAGATTCTTGGGAAATAAACACCTGATTCAGGAGCTTCTGAACGGAGCTGTTAGCGTTTGATTGAAGCTCCTCTAGTGCTGCTTTGTGCCTGGTGAGGTAAGATTTTTCAGCACTAGCGCATCTATGGCTACCATTATAATAAAGGAAGTGAACAAGTAATCAACTAAAATGTTTTTTTGTTTGACTGCACTGGAGTTTTCTAAGACGGGCTTTTTTTTTTCGTTTCCACTTTGTGAGCTGTCTTTATAGCAAATGTGACAGAATTATCAAGGTTTTACTGTTTAAATGTAGACAATTACTTAAATAGCAAAAACCTGTTGTGGTGGGCATACCTTGGGCACGAGCTGTAAATGAGATTTCAGTTTGCCAGTTCTCTTTTGAGAGGTCACCATCAACCAACAACAATACTGTGATTAGATGGCTAGTGGTGGTTGTGGGGTGGAGCAGGTTATAGCACCTACAAGAGGATTTGGTGCAGAGTTCAAATCTAGTCACAGTTGTTTTGGATATAGTGGTGTTTGTGTGTGCTTGATTGGGGGGGGGGGGGGGGTCGTCTACCCTGTCTGAATGCAGTTATGCATATTTAAAAAAAACAAAAAACTTTTAAATGTAATTAGCTTTAAGCTGGCTATACACTAGTAGAGGTTTGTTTTGACATTTTTTTTTTCTTTTAAGAACGTTTGTTTATTTTCTAATTTTTAGTGGGGTGAAATCAACTCATTTGTTTTTTACCACAATGATACTTTCTAAGATAACAGTAAACATGACAGGGTGAATCTCCCTAACAGGGGCACCAAGAGATAAGGGATTACTCTGTACAATATTGTTGCGCAGAGCAGGCAAGTATACATTTAAAAAAAAAATTTTTCAATATACTTTAGCAGCACTTCAAGCAATAGGTATACAAACCAGAATCTTAAAAAGATTCTGTTTTTGGAAACAAATGCTTTTGACCTGCTGCTGTCAGGTTGTAGACTGATAAAAGCATGGTACATCCAGTAACAAGTAGATCTCTTCATGGTTTCTCCAAGATTTGTTTTTGTTATAATTGGAAAGGCATGCTTCAGTAGTTGTCTTTGTTTTCTGGCTAATAGAATGGGATCTGCCCAGTTCTGGATTAAGCATATTATCCACTTATCAGGGTTTATAAAACAAAAAACAGCATAGAAATTTGTTTTGTTGTATTTGCTGCCTTTTTTTTTTACTTTTTTAATCTTGGGTGGTGAAAATCTTCAAATATATTTTTAAAGTTAGGAATCCTTTCCATTCTAGTTATATGTAACCTGGATTTGTTAATAGAACAAAGTGATGAGTCAGTGTATCCAGTGGGTGTAACACTGGTGTATCAGAATACTGTGAAAAATGAAGCATTCAGATTTCAGAAGAGCTTCTAGTGACCTGTTTTCTTGGGAACTGCAATATACTCTGTATTTGTACAAACACACATACAGTATGTACCAAGAATTATAGGTTTGCTAATAAAGGTCATTTTTATTTGTTTGCAGTGTTCTTGGTGTAATGTGTTTTACATGAGTAAAAAAGAAGAGTCTACTCTTTACATGTAGGCCTATGCAAAAAAAAATAAATTTATTTTTGACATGCTCCCATCTGCTATACTGCTGCTTGCGATTGGCCTGCTATACAGCAGTGCAGAGTCCTCATTGGCTGAGACAGCAAGCTTTAGCCATTGTCTCCTGCTGCTTTCAATCACAGCCTGTCAGCCAATGAGGGGGGGGGCAAGCCATGGCTCCATGTGTGAATGGACACGGAGCAGCAGGTGCCTCCATCGCAAGCTTCTTGCTGTGGGGGCACCTGACAGGAGGGAGGGGCAGGAAAACCTGCGGGGGACCCGAGAAGAGGAGGATCCAGGCTGCTCTGTGCAAAACCACTGCACACAGAAGGTAAATCTGGACGTGTGCTATTTTCCAGAAAAAAAAACCTTTAGAATCTCTTTAACCACTTCCTGCCCGGCCAATAGTAAAATGGCAGCCGGGTGGGACTCTCGTCCATCCGGGAGGGCATCATATGATGTCCTTCCTGGATTGAACCTTGCGTGTAGTGGTCTGATATTTTTGGGCCTCAAGAAATTAGATTGTCTGTCAGTACTTCAGGATTGATCAATTTTCAGATATATCCTATAGTTTGTGAACTCTATAACTTTCCTACAGACTAAATAATACTGATTTGGGTTATTTTCACCAAAGAAATATAGCAGAATACATCTTGGCCTAAATTTATGAAGAACAATAATTTATTTGCAAACTTTTATAACAGAAACAAAGAACAACGTGTTTTTTTTTTTTCAAAATGTTTGGTCTTTTTTTTTGGTTAGCAAAAAACTGAAAACCCCAGTGGTGATTAAATACCACCAAAAGAAAGCTCTATTTTTGTGAACAAAATTATAAAAGTCTAGTTTGGGTACATTGTTGCATTACTGCGTATTTGTCATTCAAAGTGTGAGAGTGCTGAAACCTGAAAATTGGCCTGGGCAGGAAGGGGGTAAAAGTGCCCAGTATTGAACTGGTTAAAGGGTGTAGGCTGCACCTGTGTGCAAGATTTACCCTCGCTTCCAGTCCTGATGGAATAGTTTTCAGACAGGAAGTTAGGGCTGACCTTTCCAACTCAATTTAAAGGTTAAGTTCATTTTAAAAAAACTATAAAAAAATGTGCATTTATTGATTATTGCACCAGCGATCAGCAGATTGCTGGTGCCATGCAGGTCTCCAGCAGACTGTCAGTTTCATCTGTGTGCTCATACGAGCAGACAGTGTAGCACCGACAGGAAGACTGAATGAACTACCACAATGCTCCACAGTGCCATGGTAGTTCATTAAGAACTACAAGCCGACATCTGCAAGGGATGTTGTGACTTGTAGCTCATTCACAGAACTGACCGCTAGTATGGGGAACTTCTCCCTATACTGCTGTCACAGGGATGGGGGGGGGGGGGGATCGGGCAGAGTCTGCAGCAGTGGAAACATGTTACATGTGCCCAAAGGTGAATTTATCCTTTAAAAAAAAAAATGGCTACAAACCCTGATTTTTCTCTGTCTATGTTGCATATACTTCTTGCCTGGTCAAAACCACATGGCAGCAAGCCTGTAGAGGAAAAAACAAGTTAACAAGTATACCTATCTTACCCCTACCTTCCGTGCTGCAAGGGATGAGGACTTTATCTTTTCCAGCGAGATCCTGGAGAATGTCAAGTAGCCAAAATCTTGTGACAAGATGTTCCTGCACTGTGCTGAAGTGCACTGTTGTGAGATCTGGGCTTCTCAGTATTCACTGGGATTGTGCAAGGAGAATGATGGTTCTGCCCTTTCCACCCCCATGTTCCATCCATAGAAGCCATACTATCACTTCCTGCAATGAAAACTGCTCTGAATGAAGCTGGATGAATGAAAAGTTCACCTGCTCCATTCACAGAGTGCTTTTTGTTGTGAGAAGCGATTAGTACAACTTTTGTGAATGGGGGTGGAAAAGCCAGACACCGCTGTCCCTTTTGACAAGTGCCCACGACAGCTCCAGCACGTATTAAAGTGATTGTAAAGTCTGCTTTTTATTTTATTAAAATAATAGACCTGCTATACTTGCCTGCTCTGTGCATTGGTTTTGCACAGAGCAGACCCGAATCTTCTCTTCTGGTGTCCCTCGCTGGTGCTCCAGGCTCTTCCTCTTCTCTGTGTGCACCCACATGCTTGTTCCTGAACTGTGTGTGTCTATGGACCAGGGTGGATAAAAATCAAAGATTTTTTTTTTTTAATGAAAAATCAGATTTTTATTTAAATTGGAATTTTTGATTTTTATCAAATTTTTTTGATAAAATGCTTTTGGAGTAAAAATCTATCTAAAGATAGTTTTCTGTTTAAGATGCATTAATAATTTAGTTTATTCAGCATGAAATGGAGCTTAGTTATGTAGCATGAGGCTATATATTCTGCAATATTTACGTTTTTGGTAAACTCATTCAATGAATCCAAGCTCTGCAAGCTGAGATAACATGCACTGCATTGATGCATTCACACAATTTCACAGTAACCAAGAGAAAAAGCATGAAATAAAAGAATGAGTAGTTCTATGTGTGATTAATCTAAAATCGGTTCTGACATTGCTGTTTTACTAACCTGACAGGTTATTATTCTAAAAAGGAAACCTTAGTTTGGTTTGCGGGTATTAAAGATACTAACTACTAGAATGAGTCGGATTCCTTGCATTTAAATTGCACCTGTCATTTTAGTTCCATCATGGCAGCGCCTGTTAGCGGGCATCCACTCACCTGCTGCTGCCACATCCCTCACCTTGTTGTGTCACTGCTGCATCACCAGCTGTCCCGTTAAAGTGAATGGGACTGTCGGTGAGTCAACAGCGGGTCAGAGGAGGAGCCATTGCGGGACAGAGATGACAGTTTTTCTTTAAAAATTATGATTTAAATCTAGCCTTTTCACTAGTGATTTAAATCAAATCCACCCTGCTATGATCACACACACAGAGCTGCTCTGCCCTGCAACTCCCTCCCGGCCCCACCTCTCAGCAGTAGGAGACCACTGATTCTTGCTTCTGCTGGAGCCCTTGTGAGAGGAGAAAGAGAGGGGAGAGAAGACTGCGGCCGGCCACAATGTTTGACCTGTGCCAGGCTCAGGTAAGTGTTTAGAGGGGAAGGGAAGGGAAGAAGTTAGTGGGTGTTTTTTTTTTTTTACCTGAATGCATTAAGGTAAAAACACCCAGCCTTTAGAACCACTTTAACTCCTGCAGCAGAGGAAGAACAAGGCTGTGGGGGTATTTGGGGGGGGGGGAGGGGTGGCAAAGAACAATTCAAGGAACAGAGCAGCCACCAGCACAAGGGACACTTCTCATTCAATAATCTGTACCATTGTTTCTGCTGAGGCAATTGGCATTTTTTTTGCATCAGGCCTTTTGTATGCAAGAGATAGCAGGGTGTTCCTGGATCTCAAGCAGGAGTGATTCAAGATTGCAGACAAAAGGTTGCTTTATACACCGTGTTCCAAATTATTATGCAAATTATATTTTTCTCATTTACCTAAATTGATGTAAATAACAGTCAGCATAATTCTCCTGTTATCAACTATTAAGAGTACAATTCACATTTTATTGAACAAACCTAATAACAGGATTTTTTTTAAACATAAAACACTTACAATGCACTGTTCCAAATTATTCCGCACAGTAAGTTTCAAAACACTTTATAGGTTGTAAAGAACTGAAAATTGTCATTTGTTGTGTTTGCAGCATATTTACTGAAATCAAAAGCTATTTCAATCAAACTTTTAACATTTTAACTTTTTAAACATTTTAACAGGTCACGTTACATTGTAACATAGGATCCCTTATTTGATAGCAGCTTCACAAGTCTTGCATTCATTGAACTTGTGAGTTTTTGGACAGTTTCTGCTTGAATTTGTTTGCAAGATGGCAGAATAGCCTCCCAGAGCTGATGTTTGGATGTAAATTGCCTCCCACCCTCATAGATCTTTTGCTTGAGGATGCTCCAAAGGTTCTCAATAGGATTGAGGTCAGGGGAGGATGGAGGCCACACCATGACTTTCTCTCCTTTTATCCCCATAGCAGCCATTGATGCAGAGGTATTCTTTGCAGCATGAGATGGTGCATTGTCATGCATGAAGATGATTTTATTACGGAAAGCATAGTTCTTCCTTCTATACCAGGGAAGAAAGTGGTCAGTCATAAACTCCACATACTTTGCAGAGGTCATCTTTACACCTTCGGGGACCCGAAAGGGGCCGACCAGCGCTGTTCCCATGATTCCGGCCCAAAACATGACTCCACCACCACCTTGCTAACGTCGCAACCTTGTTGGAACAGGGTGGCCGTCCACCAACCATCCACTACTCTATCCATCTGGACCATCCAGGGTTGCACGGTACTCATCAGTGAACAGGACTGTTTGAAAATTAGTCTTCATGTCTTTTTCTGCCCAATGCAGCCATTTCTGCTTGTGAGCATTGGTTAGTGGTGGCCGAATAGAAGGTTTATGCACAGTTGCAAGACTTTGTAGGACTCTACACCTTGATGTCCGTGGGACTCCAGAGGCACCAGCAGCTTCAAATATCTGTTTGCTGCTATGTAATGGTATTTTAGCAGCTGCTCTCTTGATCCGATGCATGGATCTGGCAGAAATCTTCCTCAATGTGCCTTTATCTCTACGAACCCGTCTGTGCTCTGAATCAGCCGCAAATCTCTTAATAGTGCGATGATCACACTTAAGTTTTCGTGAAATATCTAAAGGCATTGAACTATTTCACTCTTTTTGGCAGCAGAGAGATCCTTTTTCTTCCCTATATTGCTTGAAAATGGTGCTTTGCTTAATAATGTGGAACACCCTCCTTTAGCAGTTTTTCCTTAAATTGGGTTCACCGGCCAGTCTAATTATTACAGGTGTCCGAGATTGTTTTCAGTGATCAAAAGAGCCCTGACACACGATGCCATCCATGAGTTAAACTGAAAAACAAAATATTTAATCTTTGTGACACTTAAATAGAATTTGCAAAATAATTTGGAACGCGGTGTATACTGGTGTACTACAGCAAAGTAACAGGTCTGTGAATTTGTCAGTTCCTGGTCTTTTCCTACCTGGGGAGAGATTAAAGGCTGCAGGTTACTATTCTGTGTAGAAATACTTAGCCGTACATTGTTTAAAAACGCTAATATCCTTTTTCATTAGTACCGAAGATTGTGTTGGTTATCTTATGCTCCTTATTAATCTCCATATTTTAGTTACCACCTTCCTGGTGTTTAAAGTGTGTGCAGTATCCACACAGTCTTACCATTTTAATTAAGCTCTGCTCTAGTCCCATCAGTGCAGGTTGTAAGAAATACCTTGGAGGCTCTCCAGTTCTTTGCCTGCAGCATCTTTCACAAGGAGGGCACATTATGAGCCCAATTGCTGCTTGAGAGTTGTGAGGAGCTAGTCAGGGCAGAATGATGGCCTGACAGAGGGCACGTGTGCTAAAATACTAACGTTCTTTGTAGCTGACACATTTATACAGCTTGACTTATAGTGCTAATTCAGCTTCTTGATGAAAAATACTTTGCGACTGCCAAGTACTGCTATTTTTAAGTTGCTTAGAAAAAAACTGTGAAAGGAAAGAAATGCAACCTTTTTTTTCCCCAAAGCAGGCTCTTTAAAGGAGTGAACAGCAGTTACCAATCCAGTGTTTTTTTTGTTTTGTTTTTAATTTTTAATGATGGCTGATTCACTCCAGTGAGTGATTTACGCCAGGATAATCTTCCATTTTTTTTGCAGTTTTTAAAATATAAAATATATAACATAAAATTATGTACTCCCTGATGTAAGGCTGGTATCCTGATAACACAGTGTGTCCCCTGCTATGTTACTAGCAGATCACTGAAATGATCAACGGAATAAGTTATACTATATCAATAGCTTAAACTGAAATTTACTAACAAAGTGATTTACCGCTCCCCGACCACCCATCCAAATTGTAAAAGAACAGCTGGATGGGGCTGTTCACATGGCATGCCATTTTTAACTTGGGAGGCAGAGTTTGACAAGTGGCAGCACTTTTACTAACTGTATATTTTTTCCTTCATTTTTATTGAATTTAGAAGACATACATGCATGTGTATTTAACAGTTACAGAGCCTTGAAACAGTATTCGTACCCCTTGAAATTTTCAACGTTTTACATAAATGTATTTTATTGGGATTTTGTGATAGACCAACACAAAGTGGCACATAATTGTGAAGTGGAAGGAAAATAAGTGGTTTTCAAAATTTTTTACAAATATTTGAAAAGTGTGGTATGCATTTGTATTCAGCCCCCCCCTGAGTCAATCCTTTGTAGAACCATCTTTCGTTGCAATCACAGCTGTAAGTCTTTTTTGGGAATGTCTCTACCAGCTTTACACATCTAGAGCGTGACATTTTTGCCCATTGTTCTTTGCAAAATAGCTCAAGCTCTGTCAGATTGGATGGAGAGCGTCTGTGAGCAGCAATTTTCAAGTCTTGCCACAGATTCTCAATTGGATTTAGGTCTGGACTTTGACTGGACCCTTCTAACACATGAATATGCTTTGATCTAAACCATTCCATTGTAGCTCTGGGTGTGTGTTTAGGGACGTTGTCCTGCCGGAAGGTGATCCCCCGCCCCAGTCTCAAGTCTTTTGCAGACTTTAACAGGTTTTCTTCTAAGATTGCCCTGTAATTGGCTCCATCCATCTTCCCATCAACTCTGAGCAGCTTCCCTGTCCCTGCTGAAGAAAAGCATCCCCACAACATGATGCTGCCACCACCATGTTTCATGGTGGGGATGGTGTGTTCAGGGTGATATGCAGTGTTAGTTTTCTGCCACACACAGCATTTTTGTGTGGCAGAAAACTTTGGTCTCATCTGACCAGAGCACCTTCTTCCACCTTCTGTGTCCCCCATATGGCTTCTCTCAAACTGCAAACTGGACTTCTTATTGCATTCTTCTTGCCATTCTTCCATAAAAGCCAGATTTGTGGAGTGCACGGCTAAAAGTTGTCCTGTGGACAGAGTCTCTCCCACCTGAGCTGTGGATCTCTGCAGCTTCTCCAGAGTTACCATGGATCTCTTGGCTGCTTCTCTGATTTAATGCTCTCCTTACCTGGTCTGTCAGTTTAGGTGGACAGCCATGTCTTTATAAGTTTGCAGTTGTGCCATATTCTTTCCATTTTTGGATGATGGATTGAACAGTGCTCCGTGAGATGTTCAAAGCTTGGGGTATTTTTTTTTAAAACCTAACCTTCTGTAAACGTCTTCACAAATTTATCCCTGACCTGTCTGGTGTGTCCCTTGGCCTTCGTGATGCTGTTTGTTCACTAATGTTCTTTAACAAACCTCTGAGGGCTTCACAGAAGAGCTGTAGTTATACTGAGATTAAATTACACACAGGTGGACTCTATTTACTAATTAGGTGGATTCTGAAGGCAATTGGTTCCACTACATTTTAGTTAGGGGTATCAGAGTAAAGGGGGCTGATTACAAATGCACTCCACACTTTTCAGATATTTATTTGTAAAACATTTTGAAAACATTTATAATTTTCCTTCCACTTGCTCAAGTGTTTTTGACTGTAAAGGCATCATTACTGCTTAGTACGCCTCTACCTTCAGGCACTCATAGATTGACTTGGTATTGGATATACGAAACCCCTGCGCATCCCTGTGCAGGCAAACATAGCCCTGTCCAAGCTGGCCCAATAGTTAGCTTGGTTTCTAGGCAAAACCAGAAGTCCATTTTTCTAATGCCTGGCCTTTGCATAGGCAGGACAATATAGAATTGATAGTGTGTGCTATAAATTATTAGAGCTGTTCTCTGATTTTCTTAAATATACTTGTGAAATTGTAACTATACTTTGTCATGGAGACTTGTAATCAGACTGTCAGTAAGTACAAAAACTGTTCCCTTTATGTGAAACCTAACTTTCTGTGAAAAATAGAAATGGGCAAACAGGCAGGATTTGTAATGGGGAAGAGGCATACTTTGTCTCTTCTGCATTAAAGTGGTTGTATACTTTCATGCATTCTATGCATGAAGGTAAAAAACCACCTTCTGTGTGCAGTAGCACCCACTAATACTCACTTGAGCCCCCCCCCCCCCTCTCAATCCAGCGATGTGCACGAGAGCAGCAGCTCTCCTGGGACTCTCCCTTCTTATTGGGTGAGACAGCAGTGGGAGCCACTGGCTCCCTCTACTGAAAATCACAGCCAATGAGTAGAGCATGGGAGGTGGTGCCAATCTGTGTTGTGTTTTTGTTTGTGTATGGACATGCAAAGCAGAAGCTTGGGAGTGAGCCTGCTTGGGTGCCCCCTTAGTAAACTGCTTCCTCTGGGGACATTTGACAGGGGAGAGGGGCCAGGAGCACCTGTGGAGGTTTAGAGAAGAGGAGGACTGAGGTTACTCTGTGCAAAGCCACTGCACAGAGCAGGTAAGTATGACATGTTTATTTTTTATATACCTTTTTAGTATCACTTTAAAATAGCCTATCTGCCTGTCTGCTGCTGTATAGTGAGCTATGCACGTGCAGCTCACTGTAGAAATTTAGCAGTGCCAAAGCTGACTGCATGTGCGAGAGTGATGTCATATCAGTCCGGCCAATGAAAGTGACCAGCAGATGATCCCTGGGAGCCGTCTACTTAAAGATGTCAGTAGCTGGTAGGGAGCTCCTGGACGCCGCATCACTGGACAGAAGGTGAGTATAGTTCTGCTTTCATAAAACCTACTTTACACTGAGAAGCCATAACATTATTTACCACTAACAGGTAAAGTGACTAACATTGTTACAATGCCATATGAGAGTGGTGGAATATATTGGGCCAGGGCTTGACAAATTTGCTTTGAATCTAGGAGACAGCTAAAAAAGTTAGGAGACCGTTGTTTTTTTTGACTAGCAAGGCTTTGTTTTTGGCCACACATGACACAAAGGACACCCCTCTTCCCGCACCCATCTTGCGGCTCTATCCTGTGCCGTAATCCGCTCTCCTTCATGGACTGCTCAGTATGGCTGGCCCCAGGCTCTCCACTCTTTCCCTTTTGCTGTCCCGCTCTCTGGTGTAGGTGAGTGAGTTTGGTGCCCTGTGGCGACTTTTGAGACATGATGCTGCCATCAATTTCAAAATATTATTTTTTTTCCTAAAAATGGTACATTTTCTCAGTTTAAACATTTGATATGTTTTCTATTGTGATTAAAATATGGATTCAAGAGATTTTAAACTAATTGCAGTCTGTATTTATGTAGATTTTACACAGCGGTCCAACTTTTTTTGGAGTTGTAATTCTGTGTTTTCTTGCATTATAGTTTTAATGTTTTTCATTTATGTGGGTTTATGGGATTTTTTTTTTTTTTTTTTTTAATCTTTTTGGCTTAACTTGTTTCCTGTCCTGGTGGCTGCTTTGGCTTCTGGGTATATGTGTGTGTATGTACACATATATATACACACACACTCGGTGGGCAGTAGATCAGGTACAGCAGACTAAAACTGTTGCCTAAAAACCAGCTGGATCCATGTTGTGTGAGCTGAATTCTGACCCTGTGACCCAGGCAACGCTTTTCCGGTCTGTTATCCTGCTTTGATGAGCATCTGCCCACTGTATCTTCTTTCCTGTTTTTAGCAGCTATGCCCATGCTTTTGGTCAAGTGGGTATAGGATGGACAAAATCACAGCCCTGTAACCTGCACCTTCAAAAGCAAGTTGGTGATGGTTGCTTCCAAGTGTTTTGATGTGAAAAGTTCTTTTCAGTCTGCCAGGAATTCCAAACAGCACAAACTTTCTTACAGCAGAGAACGGATCATTGAAGGAGAGCAGACTGAGTTCCCAGCACAGCTAGGAACTGACCACACTGTACTCCCCTGCCCAGTGTGGTCAGTTTTTGATAGGGATGCAGGGAAACTGGAAAGAACACCAGGGATATTGCACAAAGGAAGCAATACAAAGAGATACAGGATACCTTCATACACATACATGGTACAGCAGGAGTATATCAGGAATATGAAATGTTGGGTTTACATATTCTTTTACAATGACGGGCGCAAGGCGGTTCTCTCGTTCTGGGAGGATGTCATATGACGTCCTCCCATTCTAACCGCGCATGCGCGGCTCCGAGAGCATGTAGTGCGGCGATCAGTGGTGCGCTGTGTCCCTCGGACACAGCGGATCACCAATCAATGGAAAGAGCCGAAGATGTCGGCTCAGTCATGTGATCAGCTGTGTCCAATCACAGCTGATCACATGTAAATGGGGAAATGCCGGTTATCAGCATTTCTCTCCCCACGAGCTGTCACACTGACAGCTCGTGAGGAGAGGAGAGCCGGTAATCGGCATTCCTCGGAGGTGACATGTACACAGATCATCAGAGCACTGATGATCAGTGTGCCCTGATGATCTGTGTAGCCCCAGTAGTGCCACCTGTCAGTGTCCATCAATGCCAGCTGTCAGTGCTCATACATGCCACCTGCCAGTGCTCATCAGTGCCACATTTTAGTGCCTACCAGTGCACATCAATGCCACATATCAGTGCCCATCTGAGCTGTCTTTCAGTGTCACCCATCAATGCCAGTCAGTGCTGACAGTGCCGCCTATCAGTGCCATATAAGTGCTGCCTTTCAGTGCCCATCCGTTATGCCTGTCAATGCCCATCAGAGTGTCCTTCAGTGCAGCCTATCAGTGCCCATCACTACAGCCTCATTGGCGCACATCAGTGAAGGAGAAAAATCACCTATTTACAAAATTTTATAACGAAAACTAAGAAAAAATGTTTTTTTAAATTTTCAGTGGTTTTTGGTTTAAGGAAAAAATTAAACCCAGAAGTGATTAAATATCACCAAAATAAAGCTCTATCTGCCACAAAAAAAGATAAAAATTTCATATGGGTACAGTGTTGCATGACCGAGCAATTGTCATTCAAAGTGTGACAGTGCTGAAAGCTGGAAATTGGCCTGGGCAGGAAGGGGGTATAAGTGCCCTGTAGGCTAGTGGTTAAAGATTTTGTTACTGCACCTATTCTTTTGTTTATTGTTGCAACTGGATATGTGGAATAGCGCATTGATTGCGATTATGTGGCTATGTGTTGTGTGAGACCTATTGTTGTCTCATGTCTGGCTACTTAAACTACTGTGGAGCAGCATGCCTACCTCAGAGTTGTAGGTTTATTTTAAAGAGAGGATCTATGCACTGCGGCTCTCATTTTCTATTACTAGCTCCATCCTTCACTTTACTAAGATATCTGTTTGTTTGCAAAAACCAAGCATTTTGAGTGCTTGTCAATAACACCCATTTGAATGTTACTTTACCTTTTGTGTTCTTTCATATGCCATATTCCGGGATTTTTAAAATGTAAGATTAGTCTTGGCAAATGATGCGTCTTCCCATCCTTTGTGTTGGAGAGATTTGTTCAGATACCAAATGCCTGCCAGCGTGGAAGTGGCTATATGAAAATGAAATTCACGCTTTTCAGTTGATCCCATCACACTGCTAAATTTAGCCTTAGCTTGTAACTAGGCTCTCTGAGGGAATTCTTCATTTTAAAACCTTATTTTCGAAGAAGAAGCTTTTAATGCATTTCAGAGACTTTTCACAAATTAAAGTGCACTTGTACGCTGATTGTAGACACTAACCACTTTAGCTCTCACACCTCTATACCCCCTATGAGCCATATTTACAATTTTTTCTATGGATGTGTTCTGCAAAAACTGTCATTCCTTTAGTTTCAAAGTTTTTAATATATTGTATAAACCGGGCTTTCTTTTTGTAATATTGCACATTTTTTTTTATTTTTACTAAAGTAGATAGCAGGACAAGAGACACATCACACTTGATAGCAAGTAGCATTCCTCTTTTTTTTTTTTTTTTTTTTTTTTTTTTTTTTTATTCTCGGTTTTAAAGAAGTATAACCAAATATATTTTGGCTATACTTCTCCTATAGGCCACATGAGTGGAGTGCGGTTAGTTCTGCACTCCTGTGACCTGTTTTCAGCCAACAGTGGGTTAAAGTCCACATGGTTGGGATCCACCCAGAAGCGTGGACCACCACCTGGCTCAGCCACAACGATTTGCTGAGAACCTGAGCCAGCCCCTCCCACCCCCTCCATAGCCCAGTGTTCCAGTGAGTGCTGAAGGGGCAGAGCAGAGAGCCAGAGACTGAGTCATTGCTTTCTGCTCGGAGCGGAGGGAGAGAACGTAGGTGATTGCCCAATTCTTTATGCAGAGCTGGTGGGGGAGAAACAGGTGTGTGTGTGTGTGTGTGTATATGTATATGTGTGTGTATATATATGTATATATATATATATATATATATATATATATATATACATATACACACATACATACATACATACATACATACACACACACACACACACACACACACACACACACACACACACACACACACACACACACACTGCCAAAGGTATTAGGATGCCTGCCTTTACATTAACTTTAATGACATCCCAGTCTTAGCCTGTAGGGTTCAATATTGAGTTGGCCCAGCCTTTACAGATATAACAGCTTCAACTCTTCTGGAAATGCTGTCCACGAGGTTTAGGAGTGTGTCTATGGGACTGTTTGACCATTCTTCCAGAAGCGCATTTGTGAGGTCAGGCACTGATGTCGGACAAGAAGGCCTGGCTCGCAGTCTCCGCTTTAATTCATCCCAAAGGTGTTCTGTCATTTTGAGGTCAGGACTCTGTGTAGGCCAGTCAAGTTCTTCTACTTCAAACTCACTCACCCATGTCTTTATGGACCTTGCTTTATGCACTGGTGCGCAGTCATGTTGGAATAGGAAGGGGCCATCCCGAAACTGTTCCCACAAAGTTAGGAGTATGAAATTGTCCAAAATGTCTTGGTATGCTTATGCTCTAAGAGTTCCCTTCATTGGAACTAAGGGGCCAAGCCCAACCCCTGAAAAAAAACCCCACACCCTAATCCCCCCTCCACCAAACTTTACACGTGGCACAATCTAGTCGGGCAAGTACGGTTCTCCTGGCAACTGCCAAACCCAGGCAGAGAAGCACGATTCGTAACTCCAGAAAACACGTCTCCACTGCTCTAGAGTCCAGTAGCTGCATGCTTTACACCACTGCATCTGACGCTTTGCATTGCACTTGGTGATGTAAGGCTTGGATGCAGCTGCTCGGCCATGGAAACCCATTTCATGAAGCTCTCTACACACTGTTGTTGTGCTAATCTGAAGGCCACATGAAGTTTGGAGGTCTTTAGCTATTGACTCTGCAGACAGTTGTCAACTTGCGCTGACCCCGCTCTGTCATGTTACGTGGCCTACCACTTCGTGGTTGAGTTGCTGTTGTTCCCATTTGCTTCCATTTTGTTATAATACCGCTAACAGTTGACCGTGGAATATTTAGTAACAAGGAAATTTCACGGATGGTAGAAACCTATCTCAGTACCATGTTTGAATGCACTGCGCTCCTGAGAGCGAACCATTCTGTCTCATATGTTTATAGAAGCAGTCTGCATGCCTAGGTGCTTGATTTTATACACCTGTAGTCATGGAGGTGATTGGAACACTTGAACCCAATGATTTGGAGGGGTGTCCAAATACTTTTGGCAATATACTGTGGATATATATAAACATTTTTTTGGTCAAGTCCATACTTCTCTTTTAACTGACATTTGCAAATCAAAGCTCATCATATTGATATGCAAATGAAGGAAACAGAGTAAAAATGACAGTGTTGCTTTTAGGTTACCAGGGGGTTCCTTGAGCAATGAGCAATTTCTTCCTCTCAGATGAGTTCCCACTAACACCATTGATCTTTTTAGCTATCCATAAGGGGGTAATTATTCCCACTAACAAGTGTAAGGAGCTTTCTTCCCACTGACCATCACACTAATGTATCATGATTTGTAGGTATAGTAATTTTTTTTAACCATTTGCTGACTGGTCATGTACATGTGCAGCCGCAATTCGGCCTCCCTGTACTGAATCATGTACCTAGTTTGTGATCTGCATGCCTGGGTATGCTGTGATTCGTTAAAGCTCATGCCGATCACTGGGCCAAAGATTGACCGTGCGGACCCACTGATCTGCTCAGTCTTTCACTGAACACAGCTCTGAGATTGTAAACAATACAGAGTTGTGTTAACTAACAGGGAATCTTGCTGTTTTCTCATTCCCTGCTAAGTATGGTAAATGAAAACCACTGCATCACACCACTGTACGTAATGTGCGCATTACTCCAACATTGTGATTTGGCCTTAAAGTCATTGTAACGCCTATTTTTTAAACAAATTACTTACCTACTCCTTACCTCCTCTTCTGGAGGCCCCTGCTAATGATTTCTGCTCCAGAGTTTTTGCGTGTGCATTCCTGAGCTGGGCTGCGTGCCCATAGACGCACACAGCACTGCCAGGCCATGCCCCTCTTCTCCCGTGAGACCAGGAAGTGAACAGGGGACCTGCAGCCAGTGACAGTGTCGGGAGGATGGGTAGGGAGTGTTGCGGGTAGGGGGACAGTTAGTGATTCTTTTTTTCTATTTTAATGCAGGGAATGCATTGAGGTGAAAAAAACTCACTCTGGAACCACTTTAAGGGTTTTCAGTCTCTTCTAATAATGCTTTTGCACTATTGATTCATTTATTGTACGCAACTTTCAAAATGGTTAGATAACAAAAAAAACAAGTTGACATGTTTATTTTAGGTACGCGCGAGTTAGTTGGTGGATGTAAGGACACTGAAGCGTACATTCCAAAGAACACTTGTGGGTAAATTCTGCATATAAATGTTGCTCTGTGCGCATGATTGATACACCAGAATATGTGCATATCCTGTAGTAAATCAGGCCCAATATGTCTGGCAATGTAATCAGAATAAAATAGTTCATACTCTGTCTTTCTAAAGTACATTCTCTGTTTCCAAACCTGGTAATGTTACTGGTACCTGAGATCACTGGTGTTCAGTGTCTGCTGATTTAGAACCTTGACATTTGCAGCATTATCAGACCTGATCGCTTATCTGTTAAATTAGGTGTTTAAATTGTACACACAAATCTAAAAAGAATGATAGCAGTATTTTTTTACTTCGTTTTAAAATGGTGAAGTGAACATGTTCCCAGACTATGAACATTTTTTTTTTTTTTACATATAGTACCATTCATGTTGGGTAGGAGTTATGGGGTGCATCTTATTACTTTCAGGCTGCTGCTTCTTCTAAAAATCCTTTCTGCTGTGCTTCCTCTGAGCCAATAGATGCTGTTCTGAGTGGCTTTCCTCCAAGACACTAAAGGGTTGATTATACTACTCTGTGTGCACAATTATTAGGCAAGTGAGTATTTTGACCAAATCGTCATTTTAGGCTCCATGCACACACCAGTGTTTTTGTAAGCTCCTAGAAGCTAAATAATATGCTGTGTGCCCATGCACTATTTTAGGCTAGTAACTTTTTTCAAGTGTTTAGGAGCAGAAAAAAAATAGTTTTTGTAGCTATTTTGGGAGCTGTTTTCTGGCAGAAAAAAACACTAAAGCACTCATAAATGCTACTAAAAAGCTTCTAACAGTTTTTTTCCTAGCTTTTTTTTTTTTTTTTTTTTTTATTCCCCGTACGGTTTAAATGTTCCGAAACTGCTGCTAAAAGCTACTAGACCCCATATGCATATTGTCCAACTCCAAGCTGTATAAACTTAAATGCTTATTGGATTTACGCATATCAGGTGATGTGTATTTGTGTAATGGGGAGGATGTGGCCTAAGGAAATCGACACCTTATATCAAGGTGTGCATAATTATTAGCCAACTTCTATTTCTCAGGCAAAATGGGCCAGAAGTTAAAAGTCAAAGTCTTTCAGAGGGATGCAGCACTCTTGAAATTGCTAAAATATTGGAGCCATCAAATATTTTGTTGCAAATAATCAACAGGGTTGAAAGAAACATGTTGGGAAAAAAAGGCAAAATTAGCTGCCAAAAATTTGAGAAGAATCAAACATGAAGTTACCAGGAACCCATTGTCTTCCAGTGCTGTCATATTCCAGAACTGCAACCTACCTGGAGTTCCCAGACGTACAAGGTGTTCATTGCTCAGAGACATGGCCAAGGTAAAGAAGACTGAAACCGGACTACCACTGAACAAGACACATAAGTTGAAACGTCAAGGCTGGGCCAAGACATGTCTGAAGACAGATTTTTCAAAGGTTTTATGGACTGATGAGAAGAGAGTGACTCTTGACGGACCAGATAAGATGAGCCTGTGGCTGGATCAATAACTGGCACACAGCACCACTTTGACTCGGACGCCAGCAAGTTGGAGGTAGGGTACTGGTATGGGCTGGTATTAACCACCTCCCGTCCGGCCATTGTATATAAACGGCCGGACAGTGGCAGTGCAGGGTCGGGTGGCCGTTTATAAACAGCCTCCCCGCACCCTGCTTGTGCGTGCTTCCTGGGAGCGTGCAGCACCGCGATCCAGTGCCGCTGTGTCCTCCAAACACAGTGGAACACTGATCGTCGGACGGGACCTCTCTGTGAGGTCCCGATCATGTGATCACTTATTGGCCAATTAGTGATCACATGCAGAGTAGTAAGCAAGATGTCACTTGTGACATCATTGCTTACTACGTGTGAAATCTGTGACCGATCACAGAGGTCACATGGTACAAGGCTATTCACAACAGCCTTGTACCATGTGCCAACTGTGACCAATCACAGCTCATTCAGTAGTTCTCAATGGCTGCAAGAATGCAGCTAGAGAGTAGGAGAAATGATTGCTTTTACAGCCTTTATGGGTGTAAAAGCAATCGGTGTAAAAAGAAAAAAAATCATCACCCCCCACAAGTAGTACAGTGTCACCATGGTGACACTGTACTGCTAGGGTGACAAATATGTAAAAAAAACCCCAAACATAAATAATATAAAAAATAATTTTTTTTTAAAAAATTATAATTTTTGGTTTATAAACTAATTTGGGTTATTTATTTATTTTTTACTAAAAAGATAACAGAATACATTTTGGCCAAGATTTATGATAAAATACTATTTATTTGCAAAATGTTATAAGAAAAACCCTTTTTTTCAAAATTTTTGGACTTTTTCATTTACATAGCAAAAAAAAATAAAAATCCCAGTGGTGAATAAATACCACCAAAATAAAGCATTATCTGTCTCAAAAATAATGCTAACAAACTCATATGGGTACAGTGTTGCATGACCGTGCAATTGTCATTCAAAGTGTGATAGCACTGAAAGCTGAAAATTGGCCTGGACAGGAAGGGGGTAAAAGTGTCTGGACTGGAAGTGGTTAATAAATATGAGCTAGCTGGACCTTTTTCGAGTTGAAAATGGACACGAAATCAACTCCCAAACCTACTGCCAGTTTTTAGTAGACACTTTCTTCAAGTAGTGGTACAGGAAAAAGTCTTCATCTTTCAAGGAGACCATGATATTTATGCAGAACAATGCTCTATTACATGTATGGAAGTACTCCACTGCATGGCTAGTCAGTAATGGTCTTAACCTCCCTGGCGGTATGATTCCTTCCGATTTTTTGTGCTGAAAGCGGTACCATTTTTTCGCATGGAAATAGTTTTTTATTGTAGGCTGTAATTTTCAGGAAAATTTCCCCACAAATCATCACTCAATTCTGTAAGTGGTTCTGATTTACTATCGCTGTTCTCTAGCCGGTCTAAAACCGCTTTTGACGTAAAGGGATGCTTTTTGGACGCCATGGACTGTTCTAAGTTTCCAGGCAGAAATAACAGACAAAATGCAGGCAGGGCACAGGACAAAGCACTCGGGCACTAGGGACAATATGTATGTGAAATGGGATGAAACAGCAATGTTTTAATATTTAAAATTGAAAAAAAAATGACATTTTTTAAATTTCCCGCCGCCGGCGGCGCCCGTACGTCCCGACCGGACCGGAACACAGAAGCCGGATGCCGGCATCAGCCGGAGGAGATGGCCGGGGACGCTGCAGGGGACACATCGTGGGAACGAAGGACAAGGTAAGTGCTGCAGGGACCCCCAGAGCAGCGCCGCATGGTAAGCCCGAGTGTAGCTCGGGGTTACCGCTTGTGGTATAGAAATTTTACCCCGAGCTACACTCAGGAAAACCGCCAGGGAGGTTAAAGATGAAAGAATAATGACATGGCCCCCTTCCTCACCTGACCTAAACCCTATTGGGAACTTGTGGGCCTTTCTTAAATGGGAGATTTACAGTGAAGAAAAATAGTACACTTCTCTGAACAGTGTCTGGGCGGCTGTGGTTACTTGATCGTCAACAGATCAAGAAATTGAATGGAAGGCTTATGATTGAAAAGGATGACTATATTGGTCACAGATTTTTTTTTTTTTTTTTTGAAATGTCAAATGTTTATTTGTAAATTTTGAGTTGTTTATTATTCTTGCTTTAACCACTTGTCCTCCACAGGATTTACCCCCCTTTTTGACCAGGCCGTATTTTGCATTACGGTGCTGCGTTACGTTAACTGACAATTGTGCGAACATGTAACGCTGCACCCAAATGAAATTTACGTCCTTTTTTCCCCACACATAGAGCTTTCTTTCGGTGGTATTTGATCGCCTATACGGTTTTTATTTTTTGCACTATAAACAAAAAAATGACCAACAATTTTGAGAAAATATTTTTGACTTTTTGCTATTAAACCTGTCCAATAAAAAAAAATGTAAAAACAAATTGTCAGAAATTTAGGGCAAAATGTATTCTGCTACATGTCTTTGCTAAAAAATATCCCAATGCGTGTAAATTAATTGGTTTAATTGAAAGTTCTAGCGTTTACAAATGGGCGGTATAGATACTGGAATTTTTTTATTTTTACTAGTAATGGTGGCGATCAGCTATTTATCGCGAGACTGCGGTGGGCATTCTGAAACTGGGGGAAATTGACTTGGTGTCACCCTAATAAATAGCACTGACACTGCACTAATGGCACTGGGCAGGAAGGGTTTAACATGTGGGGCGATCAAAGGGTTAACTGTGTGCTGTTTCACAGTATGCTGTGTGTGTGCTTTCAACTGTAAGCACACTGCTTTGTATGGCTCTGCTATGCAGAGCCACACAAAGCAGTGTGCAGGAGCTGACAGAGGAGAGAACTGTATTGTGTACATACAGTTCTCTCCCCCAGTTGGTAATACTTGGCGATCATCGGGTACCAAGCGAGTAATCACCGGTTGGGACCTGGTGATTGACTGCCGAGGCCGCAAATGGCAGTGTGGGTAGGGCGTGTGCGGCTTGAGCGCGCCCCCTACCTGGAGCTGCAAGATTACATATATGTGATTTTTTTACACCCGTGCCACCCTGTAGCAGTATTTCTGCTATACGGCGGACGGGAAGTGGTTAGCAGATGAAAATAAACAAGTGAGATGGGAAAATTTTTTCATTTTTCATTTACCTGTAGTTGCATAATCTGCACACTAATAGTTGCCCAGTAATTATGCACATATAGATATTCTCCTAAGAAAGCCAAAACCTCACTTTAAATATTCAGGTTTGAGATTAACATTTTGGATTGACAGAGAGCGCTGTATTTGTTTTGAATAATGAATTTAATCCTCAAAAATATTGCTTGCCTAATAATTGTGCACACAGTGTAAAGGCATATAGTCTGTGCTCTGCAAATGCAGTTGCTCTAGATCTGAGGGGAAGCTCTGTTAGTTTCTGTCATCCAATCATGTGCAAGCAGAAATGCTGTTTTTTGTCTTTTCTATGCATGTGATTGGGTATCCTTTTCAAAGTAACACTTTAGCTCATTTACTAAGCTCTGGAGCAGCTGCATTTGCAGTGTATAGTACATTTACCTGTAGTAAGTCAGCCTCTTGGAGCACTAAGTGCAGCTCCAGCTACAGAGAAGTTGCACCACTTGCCTGCCCTCTTTTACCCTTTTCTGTTATTTACAGAACTGTTAATTATGGCAGTCTAGACATTGCTTATAGCAATCCAACTTTAAAGGATAAGTTCACATTTAACAAAAAATAATACATTTACAACTTTTTTTCAGTTAAAAAAAAAATGTGCATTTACAATTTTTTGTTATGGGAGCGTGGAAAGCATTGCACCAGCGATCACCAGATTGCTGGGGCCATGCAGGACTCCTTTAGACCTGTCAGTGTATTTGTACATCGTACGGGCAAGCAGGTACACTCTGACAGGAAGAATCCATGAACTACCTGGAGAGCTGAACGGCTCCGTGGTAGTTCATTGAAAGCTTCAAGCTGACAGCCACAAAGGCTGTTGGAACTTGTAGTTTTCCCATTCACGGAGTACTGTGAATGAGTGACGCAGCCAGGCGTGCAGAGCCCCGCACAGCCATCCCGCTAGCTGTCACAACAGGGGACCGGACCGGGGGGGGGGGGGGTTAGCGGCGGCCGGTCCCTTTGTAACATGTACTAAAGGTGAACTTTTAACTGGAAATACAAGTGCTCCCCATTGTCCAGCTCAGTCTGTGGACTCCTCAAGAACACTTTTTGCAAGCAGAGCTGAGCCATGATTTGGTATCTTGGAAAAGAGAGGTTTGCTGTCCTTTTTCAAACTCCATGTTCTGTGCTCCTTGCTGCTATTCACCTGATGCTCTGTCACAGCTGCATAACCCCAAGGCATTTTCCAAATCCTATTGCTGCAAATTAGGTACCTAACTTGTTTGCTATGGGTACATGTAGAAGATTCAGATGGACTAAACTGAAAAATTAAGCTCACCAGCTTGAGTTCAGAGTACATACGCTGTCAAACATACCAGTTTTTTTTATATTACACTTCGAACAAACTGTTCTTGCAACAGCATTAAAATAATTTTGCTGTGATTTTAATATCTCTGCTTAAAGGTACTGAAAAATCCTCTTGTCTCACTGTGTCTCTACTTGCGTGTTCATATAAGGGTGTGTGTACTATATAGATATGTCGTTTCTGAACGATATGTATTTTCCACATTATGTAGTGCTATTTACCTGTGTCAAACTGGTAAAAGCAATACACATGACAGTTTGCGCTAATCTCTGTTTCAGTTGCTGATGTCTGAAGTGATCAAAGGCAACCTACTACAACCTGTATCTGTTAGAACTATGAAACCATAAACACTGTTGGTGGAAGGTTGCCTGGATCAACACTTTTGTGTTTTAAGCCTCAGGTTCACATTAGAACGCGGTGTGGGAAACCTTTGCGCATTTCCCGCATCATGTTGAAAACACACTCCCCGTGCGATCTACAGCGGGTGTCAGTGCAGAGTTCTTCCAATGCAAATACACCTCTGCATACTTGTACTGACTAGTATTCAAATATTTCTATTCCCCCTCAGTTTCTTTTTTAACCACTTGCTTACTGGGGGGGTGTCGGATAAATTCAAAACGGTTTCTTTGTGAGTGCACTAAATAGTTGTGGAAAATCAGGTTGAACTGAGAGTTGAACTGTTTCTCAACCTTACCAACTATGTAACGTGTCCTTAGCTTTGGTGCCTTAATTTGTTTTTACTTTTCAGGCTAAGAAAATGTTCAATAAGTACAGAAAATCTATTTCCTTTAAAGAGTACTTGAAAAGGACAAGAAGCTTATCTTTATTGTATAAAGTGCTAGTCCCATCAATCTACCATGTAATGGGGATAAACCAAGAATGACATGTTTGAAGTTCAACCTGTATGACAGCCATGGTTGTCCCCTTAGTTAAAGCAAAGAAAAAAAAAAGCACAGATATGAAGGGACAGAGGAATTGTGTTTATTTGCAAGATAACCATAAGAAAACAAATTCAACAGCTATTTCTAAGGAGTGATAAGCTGCAAAATATTGTTTTTTGGGGGTTAGATACACTTAAGATCTCTAAGTTCCTGTTACCCTGTTCATAAAAGGAAATGCACCTCCGAAGAATAACAGTAATAATAATTATAATGTAAGACTAACTATTCAGATTCTTGTGTTTGCAAGTTGGGCGGTTTGTCTGAACAAGCAGATATAGGCAACAAGTAAAATAATTTGGTAAATGGCTAATGCAGTTCAGGCAATCTTATAGCTGTGCTAGAGGCAGAAACTCACCTCAGTTTTCCTTTAGGCTAGATTCACACTGTTGCATAGCAGTAACTCTGGTTAAGATGCACCTTTTTATCTTCCATAAGTAACAGTAATGTAGTGGTATATGTGCGTTGCCATTCCTTTTGAATGGCACCCCAACACACATAAAGAGTAAAAAAAAAATCCCAAAAATACTACTCTTGCTACAGCACAGGTATGAATACTGAGTGTTGTGGTGCCTTGTGTTGTCAAAGATTGTGCATGTATTTTTTTTTTTTTTTTTCTTGCTTTGTAATGCGACTGATTTAGAGCACTTTCAAAATTAATATGCTGCTGTGAATGGCCTGCCACAACGCCATTCCCCTCCTCATAATAATGGTTTTCTAATCTACATGTTCTATATTTCATTTTGGCACATTAAGCATGCATTCTCTTTCCTTCTTTGGGTGGGATTGTAGCCTTTTGCACCACAATTCTGTTCTACTCAGCCTATCTCACGTGTATCTCACATATATTAAGAAGATGGCCTTTAGAACTGGGGGAACACATCACTTGTATTTGGCAACTGTACTGGTAATTATTTTAGTTGTACTGCCAGATTTTGTGTATGAATAACCCTGGATCAAAACTGAACAAAAAGCAGTCAGCCTGCTTTCCCTTTTTAGTAATTTTTCCTCTATTTAATTATATTTGTGGGTAAACTATATTTGGTTCTGACAGATGTGACTTGTGTTTAATGTCAGTCTACATCTGTGAAATGCAATGTAACAGAGTTTTTTTTTGTTGTTTTTTTTCAACAAGATTTTTTCTCGTCCTTTCCTTCACCTTGATTTTAAATGTATGACACCACGCTGAGCTGATCTCTGAATAGCTGGAGAACACAAACTGGTGAAATAGCAGCCAAACTATTTTGAGAGATTTGCAATTATCACACTGCACAGTGTAAGCTGTATGCTAGAATTGGGTCAACCAATATAGAAAATGATGGCAAAGAAGCAATGTGAAGAGACCAATTTATAACTTGCATGTTTACCACTTGTGAAAACTTCTTTGTTGCCTCTGCTTGCATTGTGATCATGTATGTAGTTTTAATGTAACTCATAAAGAAAAGAGGGCTATGCAGTGGAATAATGATCAGCATTTGGACTTGAATAAGCTGACTCTCAGTGGGCAGCAAGCAAAATGAACTAAAAAAGCCAAACGAAAGCCAACTGATACTGCAGTTCTACTAGCCTAAAATAGTGTGCATAGAACACATAGGATAACACTATTTAGCTTCTAGAAGCTGTTATCAGCATTTTGTTTTTGCTTCTAGAAGCTAAATAGTGTTATCCTATGTGTTCCATGCACACTATTTTAGGCTAGTAGAATTTTTCAAGCTTCAGCATTTAGAAGCAGAAAAAAAATTGTTTCTGGGAGCATTTTTCTGGCAGAAAAAAAACACTCCTAAAATGCTATTAGCAGCAGTTTTTTATCCAACTTTTTATCCAGCACAAGTGTGCATGGAGCCTAACCTCTTCATATACTATATTTCCAAAAGTATTGGGATGTCTGCCTTTACACGCACATGAACTTTAATGGCATTCCAGTCTTGGTCCATAGGGTTCAATATTGAGTTGGCCCACCCTTTGCAGCTATAACAGCTTCAACTCTTCTGGGAAGGCTGTCCACAAGGTTTAGAAGTGTGTCTATGGGAATGTTTGACCATTCTTCCAGAAGTTCATTTGTAAGGTCAGACGAGAAGTCTCTGCTCTAATTCATCCCAAAGGTGTTCTATCGGGTTGAGTTGCAGGCCAGTCAAGTTCCTCTACCCCAAACTAGCTAATGCACGTCTTTATGGACCTTGCTTTGTGCACTGGTGCGTAGTCATGTTGGAACAGGAAGGGGCCATCTCCAAACTGTTCCCACAAATTTGGGACCATAAAATTGTCCAAAATGTCTGTATGCTGGCCCCTTAAGAGTTCCCTTCACTGGAAATAAGGGGCCAAGTATGACCCCTAAAACACAACCCCACACCATAATCCCCCCTCCACCAAACTTTACACAGAAGAGTGATTCGTCAATCCAGAGAACACGTCTCCAATGCTTTATTTAGAGTCTAGTGGCAGCGTGCTTTACACCAGTGTGTCTCAACCTTTTATCAGTCAAGGCACCCTTAAAAATAATGAATAGTCCTAAGGCCCCCTTTAAAATTATGGACAGTCTTGAGGCACCCTATTCTAAAATGGGGTGCCTATAGACTGTCCATAATTTTAAAAGGGCACCCCATTCTACAATGTGAAACTATTCTAATAGTTTTATATAACACAGCAACATCCACGCATGTAGGACACCCAACATTAGAGGTGATTTATTTTTCCAAGGCAAATAAACTTTTGCACACTGGTACTGCATAGTACTCCAGTGTTTCTCTTATACCTCAGTTTTTTCCCATCACTGAGCTAATGGGACCCCAACACTGATGGAAAGGGGCAGGGGAGGGTCAAACTAGGATGCTGTGCATGCAGCTGACATTTTCCTTAACTGATGATTGATATTGGTTGTCAGGACGCAGGCAGCTAGAAGGTTGTAATGGTGCACAATGAAAACTGATGGCTTTACGTAACTAAAAGGCAGGCTTATTCCACCCACTGGCTTGTATAGAAGTTTTGAGCAATTTTTTAGACATTTTGCCTAGGCACCCCTGAAGAAACCTCATGGCACCCCAGACACTGCATCTGACACTTTGCACTTCACTTGGTGATGTAAGGCTTGGATGCAGCTGCTCTGCCATGGAAACCCATTCCATGAAGCTCTCTACACACTGTTGTGCTAATCTTAAGGCCACACACAGTTTGGAGGTCTTTAGCTATTGATTCTGCAGACAGTTGACGACTTCTGCGCAGTTCAGTATGCGCTGACCCCTCTCTGTAGTTTTCTATGGCCTACCACTTTGTGGCTGAGTAGCTGTTGTTCCCAATTGCTTCCAGTCTGTTATAATACCACTAACAGTTGACCGTGGAATGTTTAGCACCAAGGAAATTTCACGGATGGACTTATTGCACAGGTGGCAACCTATCACGGTACCACGCTTGAATTCACTGAGCTCCTGAGAGTGACCCGTTCTTTCTCACGTGTTTATAGAAGCAGTCTGCATGCCTAAGGGCTTTATTTTATACACCTGTGGCCATGCATGTGATTGGAACACCAGAATCCAATCATTTGGAGAGGTGTCCCAATGCTTTTGGCAATATAGTGTATCTGCTTTCCTTTTTGTGGAAGAGCAGTTAACATCCTGCTTTGTGCCTCACACCCTGAGAGATGTCTGTATGCACACCTGTGCTAAATCTTTCTGATTGACAGTGCAGCTACATAAAGTATACTGTATGGCTGTTACCAAAGTAGACAGCTGACACTGAGTTTTAGGTGGTTGGCTGACAGAGACCTTGAAGATTACACTGAACTCTTGGCAAATTTAAAAGACATAAATGAATGCAGTTCTGTAATTAGCACATCATTTAATATGTTTCTTAAAGTGATATTAAAGCATAGCTCTGGGCTCCCCAAAAAGTAAGTTAACAGTTACAAATACTGTAGCTACTGATATTTAATATAAGGGCACTTACCTGTCCTAGGGGTCCAGTGATGTCCTCGCCCAAGCCGATTCTTCAGTTGGCTTCGGGTGCAGGTGCCAGTATCGTCAGTAAGGGAAACCAGACTTAAAGCCTTGCTGCGCTTGTGAATGGTGAAAAACCACCTGTGCTGCAGGACCCCCCTAGCCTCCCCTTATACTTACCTGAGCCCGATCCCATCTAGCGATGTGCATGAGAGCAGCTGCTCTCTGTGCTGCCTCCATTCTCTCTGGGCAGATTGATAACAGTGGTAGGCATTGGCTCCCGCTGCTGTCAATCAAATTCTGTGCTGAACGGGGGATGGGGCGAACCCGCACGGGTGTCCCCTTGAAAAGTGGCTTATGCGGACACCCATCAAAAAGGAGCCTAGAGCGCCGGTGAGGGGATCTGTGAAGAGGTGGATCCAGGCTGCACAGAACAGGTAAGTATTCCATGTTTGTTTTATTAAATATAAATTAATAAAAAAAAAGTTTATTGTAACTTTAAATGCAAGCAATGTAAATTCCTGAATTTGACCTGGAATGTAAAAGGAAGCAGTACAAGAAACCAGTCAGTTCATGTGCTGACCAGACTCAGGCTGATAGGAAGAGAAGGTAGATTGACAGTATGAGCTTATTGCTGTGCTGCTTCTCCTTCTACTGTCCAGGCACAGGCTGGGGAATGTCAAGCACAACCTTGTTCTAATCCTCTGATCTCATTTTAGCCCAGTTCAAAGCCATCATCAGCTTCTACTCCACCCCAGTTGGCTGTAAACAAATGAATAGGAAGTGTTTTAAAGCTTTGCTTTTTGGATACCAGCACTATCCGCATATTTATCTGATTTCACTGGAGATTTCATGTTGGTGTCCTTGCTGACCAAACCCCTCAGATAGTTTGTTAGGAAGGTTATATAATCAGGGATGATGAATTTGTATCGCCCGACGTCCGGTACATGTAGTTCTGGGCGCTGGGCAGGTAGCTTTTTCTTTTTTTTTCAACCTGCCAGGTGAAAGCATTTAGGCGGCAGTGCTCCCGCCTGATTTCTTTCACACAGTCCAGCCAGCCTAGCCCCCCCCCCCTATTTTTTGTCCCCCTATGTGTTGAAGAAAATAAATTATTTTTAATCGTAAAAAATTCAAGCACATAGCATCCCCTCAAAAAGAAGAAAATAAATTTAGCCCCCCCACATATATGCACGTACAAAAGTAAAAGCATGCTTCAGGGCGCCTTTGCATGAAAATATTAATTATGATACACTTGTTGCATATCGCCAAGCACACTAGAATGAGAGCAATATTTCTAGCATCTATTAAGACATCTTCCG
This sequence comes from Staurois parvus, assembly GCF_062004578.1. Classification (NCBI taxonomy): domain Eukaryota; kingdom Metazoa; phylum Chordata; class Amphibia; order Anura; family Ranidae; genus Staurois; species Staurois parvus. Next base: position 21,326,935 of record NW_028317813.1, on the reverse strand, counting down.
TAACACTATACTGATGACCTATAGGGGGGCTTTAAAAGTTTCGCCTATACTGAAGTCTGTCGCCATTTCTTGAGCGCACGCAAATTTAGGGTTTGACATGTTGGCCTTTGCGGTAATAGTGTGACATAAATTGGAACAATCACTATTTTATTCTCTAGGGTCTTTGCCTTCAGAAAATATATAATGAACCAGCAAACACAAATGCTCCTACGCTTGGGGATGAACTCGATGCAGGCTACAACCACATTAAGAATGTCCTGGAACATGCACACCTTGCTGCCCTCAACAGACCGGGGAAATCCAAATATACTGAATGAGGAAAGAACAAACAGAGGGCGCACAGGCCTAGTGCATTACCATAAAAAATGTTTAATAAGAAATAAAGTAGGTGTTATCCTCAGAGGGCTCTGAGGAAGAGGCAAGTTCTTGAAACGCGTCAACCTGTTGGATGTCTATACTCCCTATTGCGGACTGTTACTCCGCGCGGTGTTGACTAAGCTGTTGTTTTATGATGTGCGTTGACTTTGTTGTTTGTGAGTACAACACCTGCTTTATTTCTTATTGAACATTTTTTATGGTAATGTACTAGGCCTGTTTGTTCTTTCCTCAGAAAATATATAATGTTTTGGGGTTTTGTGTAATCTTCAAGCCTAAAATGATTTTTTAAACGTGCAAAAAACACAAAAATGACTCTGGCAGCAAAAGGGATAAAGGATAAGCCTGACACTCCCCTTTCCTGACAAGCACCCAGTCGGTGCTCATTACACTGCAAGGTCTCTCTCCTCCCTTCTAGTCCCTGGTTGTGGTACTGGAGACCGGCAGGGAGGGGAGGAGGAGATACAGCGCAATATTAAAATAAAATTAAACATTTAAGTCGAAACAGAGCCCCTTTTGATTTTAAAAAGTCCCAGACATTCCTAACAGCACCTCCCAGATTAAATACGTTTTTTGTTAAAAATTTTTTTTTTTTTTATGTGGACAAGTAGATTGGGACTCAGATTTAGTCTCTGGCAAGTAGGTTTTTTTTTTTTAAATTTCCATACCCCTGATATTCCTACCTACCCTCCCCAGTTGTTCCCTTTATAAAATGGCAGAGATTTTGAGATTTTTAAATGGGCTAAATATAGTTGAAATGCTGACTGCTGCAGTGTTTTTCTTTTCAATGTAAAACTTTTATCAGCTGAACTGGAAACCATTCACATTTTTCTTTCTTTGCCATTATTGTGTAAATAATCCCTGCCCATAAGATATACAGTTAAGTCCATATATATTTGGACACAGGCACAATTTTCATACTTTTGTCTTTGTATGCCACCAGAAAAAAATTAAAATGAAACAATCCAAATTAATTTGAAGTGCAGACTTTCAGCTTTAATTCAAGGGGTTAAATATAAACATCAAGTACAAATTTTAGGAACTGCAACCATTTTTATATACAGTCCCTCCATTTTCAGGGGCTCAAATGTAATTGGACAAATGAATATAATCATAAAAAATAAAATGTTAATATTTTGTTGAGAGTCCTTTACTGGCAATGACTGCCTGAAGTCTGGAACCCATGGACATTACCAAAGACTGAGTTTCCTCCTTTCTGATGCTTTGCCAGGCTCTAACTGCAGCTGTCTTCAGTTTTTTTTGGATTGTGGGTCTTTCTGCCTTTAGTTTTGCCTTCAGCAAGTGAAATGCATGCTCAATTAGGCTGAGATCAGGTGATTGACTCGACCATTGCAGAATATTCCACTTCTTTTCTTTCAAAAGCTCCTGGGTTGCTTTTGCAGTGTGTTTTGGATCATTGTCCATCTGTACTGTGAAGCACCGTCCAATCAACTTTGCTGCATTTGGCTGAATCTGGGCTGGCAGTATATCTCTAAACACTGCAGAATTCATCCGGCTGCTTCTGTCATATCATCAATAAACACCAATGACCCAGTGCCACTGGAAGCCATGCATGCCCATGCCGTCACACTGCCTCCGCCATGTTTTACGGATGACGTGTGGATCATGAGCTGCTCCAAGCCTTCTCCACACTTTTCTTCCTATCATTCTGGTACAGATTAATCTTCATTTTATCTGTCCAAAGAATGCTTTTCCAGAACTGGTCTGGCTTTTTTAGATTTTTTTTGGCAGTCTAATTTGGCTTTACTATTCTTCAGGCTTATGAATGGTTTGCACCTTGTGGTGAACCCTCTGTATTTGCTTCGTGAAGTCTTCTCTTGATTGTAGACTTTGACAATGATACGCCCACCTCCTGGAGAGTGTCCTTCACTTATCTGGATGTTGTGAATGGGTTTTTCTTTACCATAGAGAGGATCCTGCGATCATCCATCACTGTTGTCTTCCATGGACATCCATGCCTTTTTTATGTTGCTGAGCTCACCAGTGCGTTCTTCTTTCCTCCGAACCAAACTGTTGATTTTGCCACTCCTAATGTTGCTGCTATCTCTTTGATGGATTTGTTTCATTTTTGCATGGACAGCTCCTTTGAATGCAAGATGTAGGTACACAGCAATAGATTCCAAATGCAAATCCCACACTTAGAATCAACTCCAGACCTTTTACCTGCTTAGTTGATGAAGAAATAACGGAGGAGTAGCCCTCGCCTGGCCATGAAACAGCTTTTAATTCAATTGTCCAATTATTTTTGGTCCCTTGAAAAGGAGGGGATGGCTACACTTAAGAGCTGTAATTCCTAAACCTTTCCTCCAGTTTGGATATACATACCTTCAAATTAAACCTGAGAGTGTGCATGTTCAGCCTATATCCATTATATAACTATAGCTTGAATATGTTTTGGTAAATACCTGAAGAAAACTAAAATTTTAACTGTGTCCAAATATATATGCACCAAAACTGTAAGTGTGTAGAACTGTCAAAAAGTACAAAATGTGGTGGTTTTATAATTTCGTATCCTCAACTTTGGTCCATTTAGGAGACATCTGGTAAGAGAAATTTGAAGGCTGTCCTTACTGACTTCTTCTAGCTGTCTGATTGCAATGCTGATCCCCTAGCTTCACAACTCTTGCCTCTCTGACCTCTAACAAGTTTGTAGATCGAAACTACTGGCTTCTGCCTTCTCTTGGTGCATTCTGCTCCAAGGTCAGTCACTCTGAAAGTAATGGATTGAGATAGCCAGGCTACTAGCATGTTTAACAGGGTGTCAGCAAAGGCATAAATAACCCATCTTACTTCAATTGGGTATCCTCTGGTTTTGTGCTTACATGTTCAGTGTCCACATTGTCCCTAAACTTTAAATGGTATGAGGAAGTCGAAGGCTGGCCTACCACTGCCTGCTTCTTTTGAGTCTTTAAAAGGTCTGGTGTGGACAGACTTTTTTACTTCTACACCCCTACATGCATATTTTTTCCCCACTATTATTCACATTGCTTATTTCCTTTGGAATATTTTGCCAGTTCTACTTTTTAAAGTTGAAATCTGGGCAGTGGGCTCAATACACAGAGAACAGTTTCCTCTGCAAAAAGATTTGTATTTCTTCTCATCCTCTTCTGAGGTTTCTGTTTCTCACTCAGGACTTGATCAGTTGGTCCATGTATTCCTATATACCTGCCTCCTTTCATTCCGATCCGGTCCGCTAAAAAAAAAAAAAAATGAAGGGGATCCATTCCCCTCTGTTTAGGTGGATCGGGGCTATTCAGATGTAAATGAACATCTGGTCACTTTACACCCAGCTGTCCAGAGAGCAGAGCAGGCTTGGTCTGTGTCTGCTCTGCATAAATTCAGCAGGGAATTGGCAGACAGATCCCTTGCTGAGCAAATCAGATTTTGCCCGTGTGAAAGGGGCATTTCACAGTCCTACCACATAGCTTAGCCCTGTCCGACAGAGTACAATACAGCTTAGCTCTGAGTACAATACCTGTTTATTTCTGCTGCAGTTAAAGTTTAAGTTCACCTTTTGACAAAAAATAATAAACGCATAT